>NC_134828.1:46300110-46383020 GCF_004210375.1 Tachypleus tridentatus | reverse complement strand
TTCTGCATTGATGGTTTCATATTCTGAATTCTTACTTATAAATGTCATTATCTCCATCGATTTTGTCTTCGCCTCAGCCTTTTTGTTGGTGAGATGCCGATTTTGTATGTCTGAAACAATCGTTTATCCCGCCATGAGCCACAAAAAACGATGTGACAAATGTACAAAACGCACTGACTGTCACTGACTTTTGACGCAATGACCGGATGTTTTGCACTATACTTTCCTAAATTTTTTGATTCACAGTTTTATTCCTTTTTAGATTTGCCAGAAACAAGACAATTTGATTTGAACAGCAGGCCTCTTTTTTTTCCACTTGTGAACAATCGCATTGGTGTTTCTATGCCGCTTAGAAAACGAGAAATACCCATCTACGCGAGCGCTGATTGCCTGACAAGCATTGATGATGTAACTATGGATTCCCCCACGTACCCAGTATGGAGAAGCACCGCACTCAAACTATTTGTAGACGTCGAAGATACAAATATGTTTTATTATTTCAAGCACAAACATGATTATCGCAAATAGCGATATGTCTTTTATTTCTCATCAAAATTTATTTGTATCTCACTGGAAATTTTCTTTTCACCCCTTTCAAGCCGTGGGGGAACAATTTATCACTTTATTTTATAGACCTATATAATATATAATAATTTGGGAGTTGCAACAAGTCGTAATATTTGTTTGTATGAGCATATAGTCGTAATGTATACACCAAAATCGTTTTGATTACGCTCAAATCGTAATGGTTGGCATTTCTGTAAAGCACTTTCTTAATTAAAACTTCTACATGGAGAATGTAAACGTGTCCCATCGATGTGAAAATACAACCCGACACGGCCAGGTAGGTTAAAGCACTCGACTTATCCGAGTGTCGCGGGTTCGAATCCCCGTCACAGGAAACATGCTCGCCCTTTCAACCGTGGGGGCGTTATAAAGTGACGGTCAATCCCAGTATTCGTTGGTGAAAGAGTAGCCCAAAAGTTGGCATTGGGTGATAATAACTAGCTGTGTTCTCTCTAGTCTTACACTGCTAAATTAGGGACAGCTAGCGCAGATAGCCTTTGAATAACTTTACGCAAAATTCAAACCATATGAGAATAGAATATAGTTTGGGTTTACTTAATAAAATATTAGCGGTTTATCGTCTACCCAGATTGTCAGCTGCTGTCATTAAACAATTTCATTGGTTAACATAGTTCATTGAATGACACAATTAATGTGTTCAATTTACAACACTAACATCACTGGTTCAATTCCCCTCGGTGGACTCAGCACATAGCTTGATGTGGCTTTGCTATAAGAAAACACACACAGTAAGAATACATATAGCCTAAGCATAAAGTGTTAATTAAAATGCATATAAAATTTTGAAACTAAAAACATCAATTTTCCAAATAAGAAAATTAAAAGTTGTATTTATAATATTTATGCATATAGGGAGTCCAAATCACTTAGTGTCTTTAAACATTAAGTGCCGCAAGTCCTACACTGTCTTATATGACTATATATTTAAAACGGCTGGTATGGATAGAAAACACAAGTAGAAGAGCGAACAACGTATCGACCTTCTTCGGCCATCGTGCTTTCTCTACTCATACCAGCCGTTTTTAAATATATAATTTTCTCTGCAAGTGGGTTTTCTCGTCATTACGGACTGTTTTATACGATGTTTCTCACATATTCAAAATTAAAAGTTCTATAAATTTTATACTACACTGTTGTATTATGACTTAATATCACAAAACACTAAACATTAAAAGCCATATATAAATTGTGTATATCAGTAGACCAATAGTTGCTAGTGACTAAATGTTTTGTAATGTTTCTATTCGAATTTTGCACTAAATAGACAGAGAATTTACGGTGGGCTTGCACCAGATTCTTTATGACTAAGTTTGCAAAAAGTACACCAGTATTTATTTGTTTCCTTCCCTGACAGCGTTAGTGCGATATGTTGCCTCTCTGTCTTTCTAAGCCTAACTGTGTGACCCTGTACAGTGAATGTACTACGACTTAACATTCCTAAACACTTAACATTAAAGTTCTGTATACTTTGTGTACTGAAATTTAATTTAGAAAAAAATATTATTGTTTTCTTAAGCTGTAAAATCAAATTCAACTGTAAACAACATGCCATGTTCTTTAGAGTCGTGTGTTCCTTTTTCCTTTGTTGTTCCACTACAGTCATAACATTTACAGTTAAAAAAAATGAAAAAAAACGATGTGAACAGAGTTGCCAGAGAGTGCATGAGTACAAAACTTTACATTTTGTTTATAAAAAGTAATCTATGATAACATTAAACGACTCGAACGGTAACAAGCATTGACTGCGCTTATATTTTATAGCCAGTGTTATGCGTATTACTAGCCTTTGTCAATGTATTTGCATCTTTCTAACTATAAACCAAGTTTCTTTAATTCTTTGATCAAAACGGTGACATACTTGCCGTTAATTGAACATAAAGTTTAAGGATTTTATCTCCTTAAAATGAGTTTTCGCGATTGATCAATGTACATATATATTTAGTATTCAGGAATTGTTTTGAACCATATTACTGGCTATTTGATTTAAATAGTTAAATTCCTTTTCGTTGTTTTATGTAAATAAAAGAAGGAAAATTGCATAACTTATTTCTATTATGTTTAATATAAAAGTTGGGTAAAATCGCACTTGAATCTTAACATAATTGTTTGTAGTCAATAATATTCTATTCATTTAAGCCACGTTGCATCATTCATTGTTTAAAATAACTAACATTATCAATGGAATTTTATATGGTTTATTCTATTGTTTAGGTACTGAGACAGAAATAATATTGATATTTTTTTATTTTCACACTATTTGTTGACACCATGTGAAGTTGTGATAATAGATCTATGTATAGAGAATGATACATTATGTCAGTTTCACTTCTTTCTTCAGATTTATGTACATCATAATGTATAATGGTAGCTATGCTTTTAGTGCATCTTTCATTGTCCTTAATACTGAGTACTTTGTTGTGTCAATTTTATTTTTGTCTAAAGATGTCTGTATTTCACTGATTGTGATGTCACGAATGGTCTTCTGTTGCATCTCTTACTTTATTAAGTACATTGATCTTGTTGTTCTGCTTCAGGCACTTTATATCACATCGCTTTTATTTTTTAAGCCTAAGAATATCATAAAAGAAGTTCTGTAGAGTTTATTTTCAATATTATATTCCTCTATCTGACTTATAAGTTTTTATATGAAAAATAGAAAATACCACCAAAGTTCCTCGTTAATGTCGACATTGATTACTCTTCTCTTTTTTCAGATATTTTGCTAGTTTTTCAATACATTTAACCATGCTAGGCTATCTTACTACTTTTTCAGATATTTTGGAACGTATGAATATATGTCTGGCAACTAAGACATGAGATTATGCTTTTCGACACAAGTCTTAGAAGAGGCTTATTACTATAACCCTTAATTATAAACATTTTTATGTTTTATTTTAAAATGCGTAAATATACAGGCAACACATGCACGCATTCAATAAAATGAAGTATTTGGTTTGTTTTAAATTTTGTTCAATTTAAGTTTAGTGTCCCTAATTTAACAATGATAAACTAGACTTAAAGCAGCTAGCAAACAACACTGAAAAGGCGAACATGTTCGATGTTATCGGTAACCATAGTTTCAGCAAGTGGTAGCCCATGTACCACCAAGTACATTTTTTAAAATGCTTCATCAAGATGATTAAATTATGGGAATAGAAACATAATTTGAATATATTTATTGGAGAAAGTGTATTGGATACATAGCTTATTGTAACGTGTAAGAACAATTAAATTACATTACTGACTACATGTGACAATGATCTGGTAAATAAACTTTCAAACATAAAATTGTAATTTTCTGAGATATTATAAATTAATTTTCCATGTTTACTAGTTTTAACAACAGTGTGTAGTTTCTTTAGCATTTACACATAATTTAAAGATCACTTAATGAAATAAAAGAATATCGTATGAGCCTTATAGAAAATAATGCAATAAATATGTATATACGAATTCACCATTGCTTTGACTCAGCTGTAACTTATGCGTTTACGGGCAATACCTGCTTCTGATACAAGTTTATCACTCAATGGTCTCCACAAATGTTGGTAAAATAACTGTTAATTGAAATTTATGAAAGACAAAACTGTAATTGTTTTGCTGTTGTTGTTTTAGGTATAACGAACAGATTATGCTAAATTGAAGTAAATGTTTTCTTCTAAGACTAGTACAATATATATAAAATATTACATAGTTATAAACGTTTATGGTAAAATTTATAGTGATATATTTGAAGTTTTTTATAAAGTTATTTTCCCAAACGAGATAAGGAATGTGATAGCACCTGGATTAACGCTTGAGGGCGTTGCTCGGCATCTTTATAACCAAGTATTCAAGTTAAGACTCCCGTAAGTTGTTATCAGGAATATACATAAGGAAATTATTCCGTCCGTGTAATCACCAGAATATAAAAAGAAAATCAATTTAAATGCGTATTCAGATACAAACGAAAGTGTTATACAAATTTTATGCCAGATGAAACATTAAAAATTTGTGTGTTTAAATCTTATATGCGTCGTTTCATTACTTCTGATAATTACTCAATTAGTAACTCTGAACTTATAAAACCCATATTCCTACCCAATGTCATTATGCTAATAAGATAATTCTGAAACGATCAAATACGCATTACATTTTATTTCGCCTTTATATGAGGTACTATTTTGTTGAGGTAGTCTATAGTGGTGCTATTTTTTCGATATGTATATATTTTGACTAACGAAAGCGTTAGTGCCTTTTATTTATTTGTTGTTTTTTTATGTATATCCATTCAACTAGTGCTTTATGATGTATATATTAGTTTTATTTTCTTAAAGTATGTTGAAAATTAATACACGTTAAGTTTTAGTTTTAGATGTTTATGTCAAAAATTTACCTTGGTAAGGTATCTAACACTTAATAAGTATGAATTGAACGCACTGGCATTTCAATATTATGCTTACAATTAAACTTTAGTGTAAACTTTTAGCGCATTGTTTTCATTCATTTATATGAGTGACTAAATTTGAAATGTGTTCACACAGTTTTTGTCGTCTGCTGTGAATTTTTGTTCCTATATGCAAATTTCTGACTGCAGCTTCATTGAACAACACTATATCTAATTCTGTTTAATCGAAAAATTAAACAATGGAATATCTACATTATGCCCATAGATATTATAGAACACAAACCTGATTTTTGGTATTATAAGATCAAGTTATGCTGCTGAGGTAGTTGAAAAAGTTCTGTTGAATGTTGTAAGCTTTACTTGTAAAATGCATCTCTGAATATTTGTAAAAAGTTTGTGTTGGGTGTTTTACAATTGGTGTTACTATTTATATGTTCGAAATTACTTGCTTAAAGAAAAGAGAGGGTCTCAGTGTGTATAATAAAAAAACGTTTACAGTGTCTTGTTATTCTTATGAGTTACAATGGCTTGGTAAATATGAAACAAAAGATATTTGCGATGAATCTGTAAATACGAGTTTTGTGAACTATTAGAAACTAGATTCATTTATTTCAATTAACAGTTTCAGTTGTTTGTACTCTGCTATAATAATATCTTAATCACGCACAAGAAAAAAAAAAGACTGCCCGCTCTTTTACGAGAAAACGCAAAGTAAACCAACAAAACTCAGAAATAGTTAAATCGATAACATAGCATTAGGCTAAATACTGTTTCAAACAAACGTTTTATTAAAACAAAGAAACCAGAACAACTGAAATATCATAATTTGTGACAGTAGACATACCACAAGGCAAAGCCCGTTGTTACAAATTAATGGTCCCTCGGTGAAACAGCGATAAGTATATGGATTTACAACCCTAAAATTATGGACTCGATTTCTCCTAGGTGGATACAGCAGATAGCTCAATATGGATTTGCTATCAGAAAACACACACAATCACAAATTAACGTCAATCCAACCTCGACTCGTTGTTAGCAAATTAGGCAAATTATATAACTGATTCTAAATCACTTATACTACGTTATACAACTAATACTAAATCATTCATAATTGCTTTATATAACCAATTTAAATAATTTATAATACATTATACAAATCACACTATATTATTCAGATATGTATCAATAACTAACACAATCATTTGTTGTACACTGTATAAACGACACTAAATCATTCATTGTACATTAAGCAACCTACACAAAATTATTTATAGATACATTATACATCTGACAATTAATCATTCATAATACATTATGAAACTGATACAAACCATTTATAGTTACATTATAAAACTGATTCAAAATAAGTTACTGTATATTACACTAATAACTCTATATCATTTATATATACATTAAAACAATGTCACCGAATCATCGGCAGTAAATTGTAAAACTAACACTAAAACACCAGCACATATACAACTGGCACTCAATCATTTATATACACAAGTAAGTGACACTAAATGATTGGCAGTAAATTGTAAAACTGTCACTAAATTAGTAATTGGTTCATTAAACAACTGACACTTAGTCATTTATGGGTACATTATACAACTGACACTAATTCATTCATGCATACATTACACAGCTGACAGTAAATCATTTAAAAGGTGTATTATACAACTAACACTGAATCATTCATGGTACATTATACAACTGACTCTAAATCATTTATTGTACTTTATACAACTGACCCTAAATCATTCATAATTGCATTATATAATTGAGTGTAAATCATTTACAATACGTTATAGAAACGACATCATATCATTTATATGTGCATTATACAACTAACACTAAATCATTTATAGGTACACTGTATAGATGGCACTAAATCATTTATAGGTACATTATACAACTGAAGGTAAATTATTCATAACACATTATACAAATAATACTAAATCTTTTATAGATATTTTATATTACTGACATTAAATCATTTATAGTACACAATGCAAGTGATACAAATCATTCATCGGTGTATTATATAAGTGACACTAAATCTGACACAAAATCATTAATTGGTTTATTAAACTGACAAAAATCATTTATAGTACATTATACAATTTTTACTAAAGAAATTGCAGAACATTATACAGACGACACTAAATAATTTGTAAATATATTATACCGATGACAATAAATCATTTATAAGTGCAGTATAGAACTGACACTAAATCACTTGCAGTACATTGTACATAAGACACTAAGTCATTTATATGTACATTATAAACTGAAAATAAATAATTTATAACGCATTATACAACTCGCACTAAATCATTCATCAGTACATTAAACAACTGACACTTAGACTTGATAGGTACATTATAAACATAAGACTAATTTGTTTATAGATAGATTATACTATACAACTGAGAACAAATCATTTATAGCACAATATATAACTCACACTAAATCATTTATACATATATTACACAACTTAAAGTAATTCATTTATACAAAATGGTACAACTGACACTAATTCTTTTATACATGTATTATAGAGCTAACAATAAATAATTTATAGGTATATTGTACAACTGCCACTAAATCATTCAAGGTACATTATGCCATTAACAAAATCATTTATAACTGCATTATCTAAATGGTTCTAAATCATTTATAGATAAATTACACAATTGAAAACAAATAATTTATAGGACATTATACAACTGACAGACTAAATCGTTTATACATTCATTATAAACAGACACTAAATCATTCATTGGTACATTATACCACTGACACTAAATCATTCATAGTTACTTTTTGCATCCTACTCTAAGTCATTTATAGCACCTTAGACAACTGACCCCAAATTATTTCTAGGAAATTATACACCTGACACTAAATCACTTTTAGTGCAGTACACAACTGACAGTAAATCATTTATAGGTACATTATATAACTGATAGTCATTCATATATATACATACATAAAATAGACAATAAATCATTTATAGTACATTATAATCTGAGTAAATAATTTATAGACACGTTATACAACTGACATAAGGTCATTAATTGGTACATTAAAGAACTGACACTTAGTCACTTATTGGTTCATTATACAATTTATACTAATTCACTTATAAATAAATTATACAGCTGACAATAAATCACTCATGGGTACATTGTACAACTGACACTAAATCATTCATAATTGTATTATATAACTCATTTTAAATCATTTTTAGTACATTGTACATACAACACTAAATCCTTTTTTAGATCCATTATAAACTTACATTAAATCATTCACCAGTCTATTATACCACTGACACTAAATCATTCATAGTTACTTTATACATCTTTTTATAAATCATTTATAGCACATTGTACAACTCACACTAAATTATTTAAAGATTATACAATTGACACCAAATCATTTGTAGTAAATTGTAAAACTGACAAATCATCTATAGTACATTATACAAATGACACTAATTCATTTATACATACATTATACAATTGTCAGTAAATCATTTATTGGTATATTATACATTATACAACTGTAACTAATTTATATATAGATAAAATGTATGACTGAAATTAAAGTACTTATAGATCATTATACAAGAGATACTTAGGTACATCATATAACTGACACTAATTCATTTATAGATATTTTTTTACAAGTGACAATTATTTATAGATACGTTATACAACGGACAATAAAGTATTCATAGGTACATAATACAACTGGCATTTTATCATTCATACTAACAATTTAGACCTAAGTAAAATTATTTATAGTATATTATACAACTGACACTAAATCATAAATAGAACATTATATAACTGACACTTAATCATTTTATAGGACATTATACTATTGACAGTGATTGAGATATAGATACAATCTACAACTGATACTAAATCATTTATAGAACATTATACAATTGACACTAAGTCATCTATAGTACATTATAACTTACATTTAAGTATGAAGTTATTTCAAAGTCATACATATATAGAATAAATTAGTAATTATCGTATGAAAATCAAATGTGGCTACAACATATAGTCACAGTAAAATTATAATGTATTATTTATAACCACAATTTTAAAAACGTAGACCTGTGAGATTGATATTTGAAATTATTCTTAAACATCAAGTGTTACTCGACATTTTCGTACTTAATTTAATAAAGATAGTATGTTAATGTACACTTTATAACAATAGAATTCAAAATAAAATAGAATGAAGAGATATGTAACACTTAGAACACCGGCATAGAGTTCGTGTTCTACAAGATAACTGTGCAAGTAGTTCACTATGTTTGGATGTTTCATTTCATCCAGTACTAGAAGTTTAGTGATTAACTCTTCTGTATTAGGTTGCTACGTTAGATAAATCTGCTTAACAGCAACTTTCAACCCAGTCCCGGTTTCTGTGTGCTTTATTTCCAGCTGCTGAATCACTGAAACATTAAAAGAAATATCATTAAAATCTGTAATATATTGGCACGTAAAGACGTTACCAGATTCTGGTGATAAAAGTATTGTGCTTTAAAAAACAAATGAACAATGAAATATCACCTGTTTAAAGTATTTGTAAGGTGATAAAACTGTATGCTTATCTTATTATACAGGAAATACAACATCATACATTATTAAATATCTCATCATGTAAAGACTACTATAAAGTATCAATAAAAAATAAACAGCAGATTATATTGACACATGTAAGCACTGCTTTTTAAAATAACATCAGTAACTTTTTGAAATAGCTTTCAGCTGTTACAATCTTGTAAATTTGTGTGTGATCAAATGTACTTTAAAATTTCACAACACAATGGTGTCTTTCTACACTGTTATTTTATTCTTCATAATTTGTCAAATACTCTCTTTTGATCAAACTGTGTAATTATTCAGTTTCAAAATTTTAACTTTCTGAACTATGCAACTATTTTTTCTGGGACTAAAATAGTTATTTTTTAACACAAACTTTTGTTGATGTAAAATGAAGTAGATATATTTGTGTGAAATGGATCAAACTGCACACTTGTAACTCTATTTTTTTTATTTTTTGGTAGGTCAGAAACTGGGAACATGTTGCTAATATTGAACATTTCTATATTTCTTGATTTAAGTCACATTATCAAAACATGAAGAATATCATTCTACAGACTGGTTAACCAGCACATACAATTTTTCTCTACGTTACACGTTGTGTAATAATGTGAAAGTTATAATTTTCTGTACACAAAATGTATTTCCATGCCATGCTTACCTCCTTCCAAACAAATAGCTATTGTTATCCATTGTTGTCCTTTATATGCAAAACATTTTTTCATGCATAACAAAAGTTTTCTGCCTCCCCTCCAATGTGAATGACTCTGGTGGTTAGGGGTCCAACTTGTAATCTAAGGTTTGCAGGTTCAAATCCCAATCACACCGAAGATGCTCACTCTTTCAATCATGGGGGCGTTATATATGATGGTTAATCCCACTATTCATTGGTAAAAGAGTAGCCAAAGAGTTGGCAGTGAGTGGTGATAACTAGCTGCCTCCCTTCTGGTACCACACTGTTAAATTGGAGATGGCTAGCTTTGTCAAAACTAAAAAAAAAACATTCTAGTGTGTATTCTTGAAAATTATCAAGAGTCAACCCTCAACCGGTGAGAGTAACATATACTCTGGTTACACATTCGATTTTCTCTATTCAATTCAACCAGACTATCACTTGGAATTTTGCCAGAAATTGAAAGCATCGGTTTTCAACGAGAAGGAAAAGTGGAATTTGTAGGTGTATATCGTAAATAGATATTTAGCATATGAAATTTATACCTGCATTCACATAAATAGCTATAATCCCACATTCAAGAGGTGAAGGGACTGGTGAACAGGACGTACCTGGACACAAGAGAATAAGGTTCAAAGAACTAATGTGAGAAACTGCACCACGTCTAAACAAATTATAGTCTTTGTCCATCCCAGAAAGGTATGGTACACATACATGAAAAACAGAGGAGCACGTCCAAGTGGTGTGTGAGAAAAATATGGAACTGCTCCCAAGAGTAAAGTGGTTAGGGCACGACAGGCCACACTCAGCAAGGCAACTACATCTAAAACCATGATACTGGGAACTGAAATCCATGCAGGGATAGGATGAGAAGCGCACTGTCTTCATCTCAAGAAATACAGACATCCAGAAAACATGTATGAGGACCCATGTTGATTGATTATACCCTAAATACAAAACCTGGCCATTGGCAACTGACATCTACATGGAAGTAAGATGAGAGATCCCAATTTAAGGTATAACATGCACTTTGATGTCTCATTTTTTTTTCTGTATACTTTAATGTAGGATTAGGAATGGGTGCTACGTTGGTGATTTACTAATGTAACCACTGTGGAGTTGCTGGAATGAATCATGACCAGACAATGTCTGGCTAGATGGAGAAAATGATCTGAAGTGTGACATATAGCTTGAAGCCGAAAGTATTGATACAATAAGTCTCTTCAGCTGCAAAACAACACTTTAAAGTCTCCTGCCGATGTGTTGATCCTGGACAACCACCAAAGTAATTCTTTGACTACAGCAGGAGGAAGGGTAGTAAGATCCTGCATAAAATCCCATGCACGAGTCTACTAATTATGAAAAGCTCACAAATGAGCCTGACTAAATAGGACCATGGTAGCCAAGGAAGACAACATCCCCAAAAGCATAGCACATCGGAAGTTAAATTTCATTAACCAGCCCACTCGAGCTGTCGTCTCCTGGAGCAACTGAAGTGTATGATGGGTAGACTCCTGTTTGGAGCATGACAATGATGAGAAAAAGATCAAAATGTTTAACAAAAATATACAGGGCCAAACAAATCCTGAAGGGGAGCTTGTAAGATTGACAATTCATCCCTTGATGGGCATACGAAAGATAGAGTCATGACTGCAAAGCTACTTGAATAAGTAAGAAAGTATTCGCGACATCCGTCTTGTTCATTCATATACCTGGAGTAAAAACCGACTTGAGAGTTAGAAACAATTTCATGATAAAACGAGGGAGACTGAGAAGTTGATTGAGATCAAACAAATCTGTGACAGGCCGCCAGTATTTATTTTTGTTGGAGAAAACAAACAACGTGGAATAAAACTAAGATATGTCATAGGTTCAATGGCCTGTCGGTGATAGGGTCCTGAGGCTGAGAGAAGGAAATAGGTACCTTTGATAGAGGAAGTGGGGAAAGAGATTGTAGTAAAGATCCATCTGACAGAATAAAAAAATCTCACTCATCTGTGACAAAAGAACATCACAGGGAAACAAATTCTCACAGTCAAGCTTCTACCAAACCACATTTCAGTGATTAGTCACCGATACTCTTAACGTTGTGCCAATCTACATGAAATAAAATGATGAAATACATAACCTCTGGAAAAAAGAACAGGTAAACATTAATGAGGACTAAAACAGGAAATGGGAACAGGGACTTGCCATGGTTTTACTACAACAAACAATTTACAAAGGTATAAATGGTAAATAATTCCTCACGTGATTTCAAAGTGTCAGGAACATACATACATACATACCACTAAAGAGAGGGGCAACATGTAATTCTCCTCAGATTACGAGTCGTACGCCTTAAAAACATTTAATTATAAAAGGCCGCGCAACCATAACAACGCATCATGGGCCAAAGATTGATTGATTTCAACGGTGCACATCTCTAACAGCTCTAGCGGCACGAGTTAACAAACATAACGATCTTGCACGGCTTTCGCAACACTTCGTGACCCTCCGGTAGTCCTCACATAATTAGCCTCATTTAGTCACAATAACAATATTGTTTTCCAGCACTGCATTAGAACGTCTGGTTACTTATAAAAAGCAGTTGAACTCAATGAACCCAAAGATTCTTGCTTTAATTATATTATCTATTTCTGTCAAGTAACTATTGTTAGTTTCTTCATACACCCTCAAGTCCTTCTTGCATATCCTAAAACTAATTGTTGAACATTTACTTGTCTGATTTAATGGCTCCTTTGCAGCCTGGGTAATGACATGTGTTTGGATTCTATCGCTAATGCTGTTGTCACTTTAAGATCTATTTATGAAGTGTCTTTTACTTTGGTTGTGCGTACGAATTCTCATATTACAAATAATATTTATATATATATTATTTTTCATCTCATGTGCTTCACCACAATGCTTCCAATCTCAGTACCATTCTTGTATTTTAGTTCAACACATGGCTCGGCATGTTCGGGCGTTTGACTTGCAATTTGAAGGTTGCGGGTTCGAATCCCCGTTTACCGAACATGCTCACCCTTTCAGACGTTGAGGTGATATAATGTGATGGTCACTCACTCTTTCAGTCGTTGAGGTGATATAATGTGATGGTCAATTCCACTATTCACTGTTAAAAGAGTAGCCAAAGAGTTGACGGTGGAGGGTGATAACTAGCTTTCTTCTCTCTAGTCTTCCACAGCTACATTAGGGACAGCTAGCAAAGATAGCTCACTTGTTACTTTGCGTGAATTTCACAACAAACCAAACAGTTCCACATTGCATCTTTAACAAAATTATATTTTTCCATTTTCAGTAAAAATCTTGTGTGTAGCAGTTCTACACTACAATTCCAACATTATTATTCCTTTACGGTCTCAGAAGCAATATTTTCTCTCAGTTCTATATCACAGTTCTAACAATATTATATTTTTTCCAGCCTCAGTAGGAATTTTATTTTTCAGTTTTGCATCGAAACCAATTTACAGAACAAACATTACTATCTTCTTACAATCTAAATGACCCCCAGTAGCTCAGCGGTATATCTGTGGACTTCCAACGCTAAAAACCGGGTTTCGATACCCGTGATGCAGTTTTGTGGTTAATTCAAAACAACAACAACCAGTCTAAATATACTATTACTAAGTTTCAATTTATAAACATATTCCTACGGCTATTACTTGGATTCGTAGAGAAAGCGGGCTGTCTAACTATTTGATTGATGGTTAATTGTGGATTTAGACCTTTGATAGGATAGAGTTTTTTGATCTAATGCTAACTTAGCGTGTTTGTTGCCACAAAGTATCTAAAATGAGCATCAAACGGGCCATCATTACAAGTGGTGTTCGAATCCTTTCGTCACCCCCTGCACCCCAGTGGCTCAACAAGAAGTTAGCAGACTAAAAATCAAATTTCTATATCGATTGTGCAGTTGCACGCTAAACAATCAGCCAATTGAATCATTTTGTAAATACGAAGTTGCCGTTGTGACTTTTTTCTTTTTTTTTTTGCCTGGCATGGCCAAGCGCGTAAGGCGTGCGACTCGTAATCCGAGGGTCGCGGGTTCGCATCTCCATCGCGCTAAACATGCTCGCCCTCCCAGCCGTGGGGGTGTATAATGTGACGGTCAATCCCACTATTCGTTGTTAAAAGAGTAGCCCAAGAGTTGGCGGTAGGTGGTGATGACTAGTTGCCTTCCCTCTAGTCTTACACTGCTAAATTAGGGACGGGTAGCACAGATAGCCCTCGAGTAGCTTTGTGCGAAATTCCAAAACAAACAAACAAACAAACAAGTGACTTCTTTTTTGTCTTTCTGTAACTAGGTTGTCGTGTGTTCTTTGCTGCATTTTTACAATTCGATTCCGAACAAACAGTAGGCCAGTGTGAGTCCCATATCGTAAAGAATTTTGCATATAGGATTTTGTAATACACACAAAGTTAAAATGAAGTTAGTTAGCCATTCTTTGTAAATTTGAAGAAAGAGTACCGGAAAGTAAACATTCCATATTATTATGAACAATACTGGTGTATGACGGAGGCTAAGAAGAGTTATGTGAGTTAATTATCAAATAAATACGTAAAGCGCCATATAGTTTAGTAGTGGTTAAATGCATGATAGCTTACGCATGCGTACTAATAATGGTTTACTCATGCGAAAATTACCAGCCTTAAATAATTACTTTTAAAGTAATTAAACTAACTCAAATGTTACACAGGTAAATTGATAGCGATATAAAATTATATAATCAGGACTCTATCTTACATGTGGTTTGATAATGTTACGAAGTTTTAATGAATAGTAGTGTTTTTCAAGGGTTTTCTAAATGTTATTGTGTTTGAATGTTTTTCAGGGGGTGTGTGATCAGTCGTAAGGTGCTTACTCACCAACCTCTTCACTTCGTTATCCAAAGTTTTTAATTTCACTTGTAAGTGGGGTAACGAAAACGGCGTCAACTCTTTGGATTTTCACATAGTTTTCGATGACTAAGGTACACCTTTCAACCCAAGTAGCCAACAGCAGTCGATTTAGCAGATTTTCGTATTTTAAAAGCTTCATAGCTCTTGAATTTTGACAGTTACATGTGGCGACAGTTGTAGAGAGCTTAGGTAAGATAGTTTGCCACTTGATCAAATTCGACCCTCATAAAATACGAAAATGTCTTCGTATGTCCGTGGTTATCAACAGACTCAAACCAGTGTAGCAAAACAATGAGGAATAATATTCTACATATGTCCTCTATTTTTCATCAGAATTCGATCAACTTGGACTGAGTTATAAAGCAAAAATAGTATAAAAATCTATCCCCATGTTAACGAATATGGCTGTAACCTTGGCCCTCCAACATCCAATCATTTCTAAGTTAAATCATTGTCCAAAAGCATACCAATTTTCGTTTATATCCATTCAGCCGATCATGACAAATCCTACTGACAAACACACATAGACACATGAATAAACACACTGGGATGAAAACATAACCTTCATCATCTTCAATGGCAGATGTAATGATTGGTTTAAACCCCAGGAAGTTACTTTCTATTTTTGGAGCAAATGGAATTCTGTAACGTTTCTTTTGTGCAGGAAAACATTTTGTTCACTCCTTGACTGAGGAGTTAAATAAACTCTCAGTACAGGATAAATGTCAGCTCTGTCCACAGATTCAGCTGCTGTTTCATCAGTCTTTTTCACATAGAAACAGTTATGGATATACCTGACACATAACACTCAGATATTTTCAGTTACCTAATTTTCAGTATTTAATTTTGAAAGCACACAAAGTTTAGATGCCTTGTAACAGGCTGGGTGCACGTAGTCAGACGCATTAGTTTTCATAATCTAGTCGAAGTTTAAAAACTGGTGCAAAAACTGTTAAACTGGACACACATGAGTTCTATATAACCACCTTAAATTGGTTAGAAATATTTAATGTGGATGGATATTGTTCTATATTTAACGAAAAACTACTTATTTGTTAAATTGTTTCGTAACGTTTACCAGATTTATTGATGTTTTTGTTTGTTTGTGAAACTTTCGTCCAAAGCTACACGAGAGCTATCCACGCTAGTCGCTTCTAATTTAATAGTTTAAAACTAGAGAGAAGACAGCTGGGTTTCACCTCCCATCGCCAACTCTTGGGCTAGTCTTTTACCAAAGAATATTGGGATTAATCGTAATATTATAACGCCACCACGGCTGGAAGGTCAAACATGTTTGATATGACGGGGAATCGAATCCATTGCCCTCAAATTACGAATTGAACGCTCTAACTATCATGTTATGTCGGGGCATTAGGCCTAGAATTTAGATATAATTGTTTAACGGGACAACGCTTGAATTGTAACCTTACGATACATTTACATTTATTATTATAGATCATATACCAGTAAATATATTTTAATGCATGATTCTGTCCAAATAATCACATTTTTCATCAAACAAGCACCACCTACTTAGTTTCTGAAAGATAATGTTTTGATGATAAATATGTAATTAATGTGTTAAAATGAGGCAACACTCATAGTTTACAACAAAAGTTTATTTTCATATCAGTTAACTACTGATCTTGATTTACAGTAAAATGGTAAAACATGAGGACAAACACGGTTAATAAATTTCAAGTTGTTCACAAGATAACAAAAGTTTATATGTTAACGCTATATTTTAGTACTAGCATAAATATATGTAAAAATAACTGTTGGCTATTGTTTTAGGTAGGATTGTTTGATCTGTATCAAAAATTATTCCTGTTCTCTAGTCTCTTGTGGTTCTAGTATTAATTTTCATGATGTCCTCAGATGACACAGCAGTATATTTTTAGGTTTAGATTTCTAAAATCAGGGGATAAATTCCCCTCAGTAGAGACAGTAGATAACCAAATATTCATGACAATTTCATTCTCCGAAAGAAAATACTTGTATCACATTCGTGTATGTTTGTAACTACGTCAGTCACAATGACTATCCGATAGTTCTTTGTATGGGTTTTCGGTCAACTAGAAGGCCAGGACTTGACTGCACATTGCACGTATGTACACCCTTGTGCAAATTGATTGAAACAAAACGGGAAATTACGATTTTTACAATCTTTTGCGTTTTATTTCTGAGAATCCAAAAATTACTCACAAATTAATACATGACATGACCGCCTTTACTTTTCAGAAGATCATTAATCCACTTTGGTATCGAGCCCACGAGTTGACTACAATCTTTACTAATTTTTGGATCGCGGTACCACACCTCAATTATGGCCTCAATTAGCTTATCTTTCGTAGTACAGTCTTTTGCTCGAAGTCTTTCTTTACAAATCGCCCAAAGATTTTCAAAAAGATTTATGTCCGGAGAGTTTTCAGGCCAGTCCAGCACCTTTATTCGCGTTGTAGTCATAAAATTCTTCACAAGTTTCGATGTGTGGCACGGAGCCAGATCTTGCTGAAAAATGCCAGATCCATCTGGAAATCTCTTTTTCAATTCCGGAACGACTCTTCTCTGCAAATCTTCGATGTACTGTGGCCCTCGCATTATACCTTCTACGATATGTAAACCTCCGACGCCATAGTAGCTGAAAAAGTCCCAAAACATCTTCAAGAAATGTTTTACGAACTGATTGATGTGAGATTCTCGAAGTTTCTCACCTGAAGATCTGCAAATATGCAGACTTCTTTGACCCGGTACTAAGAAATGAGTCTAGTGACTGAATAACACCTTCCTCCACTGTTCTTGCGTCCAGTTCTTGTATTTCAAACCCCATTGATACCGTTTTTTCTTCATTGAGTTGATAAGTTGTTTTTTGACTAGTCTCCTAGCCCCTCGACCGACATCAAGAAGCCCACGACGAACCGTTGAAGAGCTGACTTTTATTCCTTTGACCTCCAAATCTGTTTTATGGCATCACTTCTTTTCCGTGGATCTTTCACACTCTCCTTAACCACGTACGCGTCGTCTCTTCGCATTGTTTTCCTTTTTCGGCCACATCTTCCTTTACGTTTTGGACTGATAGATCCCGTTCTCACCTTGGCCTTGATTACACCGCTGACGGTAAATTGGCTAACACCAACAACTTCCGCGATTTCCCATAAGTCATGCTGGTTTTGCTCGTGCAGTGTCACAATCTTTGTACGCTTTCTAGGAGTCACGTCCATTGTGCATGTCGGCTGAAAGACGACTGATTAGTAGTAAAACAAATAGCTTCATTTTTGAGGAAAGTCCAACGCAATTTCGAATGAGGTAATATTTCTCAAAATTTCGTCATATATCCCAAAAACAGATCGACAGTACTGCAAAACACAGCTAATTACGCCGTCTGTGTGAAAAAAATGACTATTAAAGGAAATCAGCGGGTCCAGCGAGCCTACACCGGCCGCCATGCTGAAAATATTGTAAAATGACCATTTGTTTCAATTAATTTGCACAAGGGTGTAACAGGAATATGATTATGTTACGTGCAAAAGCCACGTTATTTTGAAAGATCACTCTTGTAACTTGTTTAACCAAGAACAACAAAACCAGTTGGCATTATTACATGATTCAGTTCTAAACATTTACTACTTTCAGAACCTCACGTGAGAGACTAGTTTCCACGAGACTAGATAATTACTCACTTCATCACCGAGTATTAGCAATTTAAACCTTTAACTAAGTGTCATTAATGTGTTGCTATTAGTGAAAATAATACGAAGACCTTTACTAGCAAAAATAAATATTTCATTTTTGTGTGTTTTATAACTAGTATAAAATATTCACTCTCACCGTGGAACTCTAAGATCCTGTCATAATTCACAAAGACCTTAACGCACCAATCAAGTGTCTCCTTTATCTTAATCACTTCTATAGCTACCTTGCTACCTCAATGCGCCGATTCATTAATTGATTTTATTGTTGCGAGTTCCCAAACTTAATACAGTTTATCTCGTTTAATTAATGTAACGAATGGTGCAAGGAATCAACTGTCTGATTTGAAAAGAACTGTAGTTCTATTGTATCATCAACATTGAAACTATAATAATTATATACATTGAGCATCGAAAAGTAATCATATACTTTAAACATCAACAAATATGGGGAAAAATGATTAATATTTTTACTGCATGCATCTAGAAAAAAGTTACATGTTTTTCTACACACATTCCCTAGTAGCACAGTGGTATGTCTGCAGAATTTACAACGCTATAAAGCAAGTTTCGATACATGTTATGGTCAGAGCACGTTGTATAGTTTGTGCTTAACTACAAACAAAGTTTCTCTACAATAGTCAATTACTAACTCAAAGTATTTATGAATAAAAATATATTGTGGTATGTGGTGATATGTTATTATTTTGATTTCTTATTATTTACTTTGGAGAGCAGTCACTTTCCCACAATTTTTTGCTGGTAGTAAAGGGTGATATAGATGTGGGACGTCATGGGCTCGAACACCCTCATCTCGCTTTCCTAATTTCAATTAATTTTGATTATTTTATTGTTGTTAATTTTCTTCATGTGAGACTGGCGAGTGGAGGTTAAGATTTACAGTCAGTGTTTCCACCTTCAAAATCTAGAGTACAGTTTATATACCATATTATAGCCTATACCCTGGGAATCCCTTGAATTGGTGCAGCGTCTTTGATTTTTGTTCAGATTTATTTTTGTGTATTACAAATATATGTTACACAAAATATCAATTGTAGAAATGTAAACTAATGTGTTATCGATAAGTGCTATACCTATAAAACGTTACAAATGCAAAACTATATAATGTAAATTAAATATAGAACTATTTGTTTATTTTTGTTTAAAGTTAACTACACAAATACACAATGGGCTATCTGTGGCTGCCCATCACGTCTATCTAAACTTATTTTCTAGAATTAAATTTATCAGTCGAAATTGAAAAAGGTTAACATCTCTATGTAACCGTATGGAAGTATATAACAACGCTGTTGTCCTTTAGAAACACCATCCAACTTTGTAAGACGTAAGTTGTCACTAATTGTTTTAGTCTCATACACAAATACACAATGGGCTATCTGTGGCTGCCCATCACACCTATCTAAACTTATTTTCTAGAATTAAATTTATCAGTCGAAATTGAAAAAGGTTAACATCTCTATGTAACCGTATGGAAGTATATAACAACGCTGTTGTCCTTTAGAAACACCATCCAACTTTGTCAGACGTAAGTTGTCACTAATTGTTTCAGTCTCATACACAAATACACAATGGGCTATCTGTGGCTGTCCATCACGCTTACCTAAATTTATTTTCTAGAATTATAAGTCCACAGATATATAGAAGTGAAAGCCATCAAGTCATTGTGTAAGTAACACATATTAACATATACCTGCATAAAACATAGTGAAGTTTTATATAAATAAAAAATAATCTATTTAAAATGTAAAATATGCCATGTATCTGAATTCTTATTTTGCAATACAGTAAAACTACACTTACTAAAATCATAATGTGTTGTTGTTTTCAGTCAGAAAAGCCTTTTAATATGACTGGAAAAGCAAGTGTGTGTTTTCTTCTTGCAAAGCTACTTCGGGCAATCTGCTGAGCTCACCGAGGGGAATCGAACCCCTAAATGTAGCGTTGTAAATTTATAAACATACCGCTGTACTAGCGGGTGTTAGCTCTTAAAAAGTGAAAACTATAAATCTAGTGTTATAATATGAAAAGATCAATGTTGACACTTGTGGTGATGGCATCACTTCTAGCAGCTCGCCCTCTGACATTAGTGACATAATCATATTATGCTGCCTGATAACATCCTCGTTTTTGGAAGAAACATGGGTTTTCATATTAAGTATTTGAAAAATTTTCATATTAAATTTGGTTATTATTCCAATATATATATTAATTAATTTAATTTTGCATATCACGTATATGTTCATCACCTAATTAATTTAATAATATTTAATTAAATAAAGTATTACTTAGATATTGATTAAGAATTTGCACTTCACCATATATTAATCACATTATTAATTAATCTTTAATTAATAAATCTCCCACAGTAACACCTCAAACACCCTCCCTCCTGGTGTCCTTTGGCAGATAGTACGTGGCCAGCAAAATCTGTTCATATCTCTAATGATTCCTGGTGGATCTATCTGCTATCTTCTTTGCTCTTAGGTGTCTTTGCACAGTCAACTCGTGAATTTGTTTCATCAGTTGAGTCCTGTATTCTGTTGTTATGATTTGCTACACTTCCCCAGTATAATTTCTCTGTTTGATGTGGTACAGCAATTCCTTCTAATACTCTGCTCTATAAGTGCTTTGTCTTCTGCTCGATTTTCTCCCATATATTGTCACAAGGATTGTGCAGTGAAAAGTGTTTCTTTTACGCTTCATTCAATTCCTGCAAACCTACATTCGTGATATCACCTTTTGGCCTTTGTAAGATCTTCGTGTTATGTTTGCTCTTATTTTCTTGAGTTCTATTGGTGACTGCCAACGCTTCTTTGTTTTTATATATATATATTTTTACCATATATATAGTCTTTGATACGTCTGATATAGATCTCCTTTGTCTTCTGTTCAATTTTCTTCCAGACATTGTCCCAAAGTTTCTGCAATGGAGGGACTTTTTTTATGATTCCTTCAGTTCCTACAAACCTACATTCGGAATGTCCCTTTTTGACATTTGTAAGGTCTTGATGTCTTGCTTGCTCTTCTTTTCTTGATCACTAGTGGTGACCATCAATGGCTCATCAATCTTCTTTCGGTCTGGTATCTGAGTTTCAACTAGCTGGTATGTTTCAAATAATTTGGTCAAATATGGATGTTTTATACTTGTTGTCTCTCGGTCTCCCCCATAATATAGTGCATTTAACTTTATTTTCTTAAGGCAAACTTTCTCATTGTAACCTTTGGTAGACTTCTGTTTCTAGTCAACTACCAGCTTTTTTAAAATAATAATCTCTTCAAAATAAAATAAACGTATGTACAAAAATTATTTACATCATGAAATATCACAGTTGTATCCAAAACTCTAAATAATTAATCTTTATTTTCAAATATCCACTTAGGCTGATTCAGTTTTAGTTTTTATTTCTTGTTTTTCTTGGTTAATTTTCGTGGTGTGTACAAATTTTTCTAATGGCTTTTCAAAGGATCATTATTTACATTATTTGCCATTATTTATTATTATTTATATTATTTACATAACTTATCATTATTTACTTTAGCATCTGTTTCAAAGTTTTGTATTTTTTTACTTTAGTCTCTATTTGTACATTAATTGTTCCTCATTGACACTTGTAGATATAATTACAAGCTTTTCTCAGTGGACTTGTAAGGGTTTTCATTTTCTTCTTGCTTTCTCTTTCTAATCTTTCAGTCACAACTCACAGAAATTTTTATTTATGACTCATAATGACAAGTTGGATATGAGGATTAATTATTTGTATTGTTAATTACACTTTTGACTGTTGGTAAAAATGTTCTATTCTTAAATTTCAAAATTATGAGGAGTATTTTAAAAGGATGAGCTACCAGTTGTTAGTAACCATTCCTTCAATTGAAATCAGTTATGCTTGTTGTCAGTAACCATTCCTTTAGTTGAAAACAGTCATATTTGTTGTAAGTAGCCATTCTTTCAGTTAACATCAGTCATATTTGTTGTCAATAACCTTTTTTTCACTTAACATCGGTCATATTTGTTGTCAGTAACCATTCCTTCAGTTGAAGTCAGTTATGCTTGTTGTCAGTAACCATTCCTTCAGTAAATATCAGTCACACTTGTTGTCAGTAACCATTCCTTCAGTTAACGTCAGTTATATTTATTGTCAGTAACTGTTCGTTCAGTTAGCACCAGTCACATCGTAACTCATTCTTTCCAGATCCACAGAAAATCTGAAGTTAGGCCTAAATAATGATTAATTTCTGTTAGGTGTGTCAGCTAAAATACATACTTTTGTATGAAGGTCTTAGTAGCACTGAGTTTCACATTTGTATACCATAGAATCCTTATTATATCACTGGAGAGGAAAAGGTTTTGTATGTCTGGTTAGATTTATGAAACATCAATTAAAAATTAGCTATCATCAAATAATGTTAATGGTTAGGTACGAGGTTTAAAGGCAAATGCAAAAAGACAAAAAATTGATATTGAGATGGATTTTGTCATGGCTGTGTTTGTGGAGTGGTTCTACAATATCTTTGTGTTTCTTTTTAATAGAATTAGAGAAAGGCTTTGCAAAGCAGATGCAACAGGCTTCAGAGAGCCATGAGAAAGCTGTAAAGATCTTAAAGCAGCAGCTACAATACCTACAGAAGCAGATGGAAAGCAGTCTGCAGGGGACACTGACACCAAACTACAGGTATGATCTGTTACTGGCATCTGACTAATAGAATAGGGCCCTCAGTGGTTCAGTGATAATTTTGCAGGCTTATAACACTAAACATTGGGATTCATCACATGTGGTGGGCAGATCGCAACTAGCTCATTGTGTAGAATAACAAATATAGGTTGAGAAATGAGATAGACACTTCAGAAGAACATCTTTAAACAACTACAGTATTAAACCAATAATAATAATGATAATATACAACTTTACTTCATAAAATTAGAAAATTTATTTACAACATTTTGTCTGGATGTTTGTTTTCAACTGATTACCAATTTTGTGGAAACAATACTAAAATTATTTCAACTTTCCTACTTTGAAGTAGGTATGTCAAAAAATATTTCTATGGCTTAATTTTCTGTTTTCTTGAAATAAAAGATATTCCATATTATTAACTTTTCTATTTTAAACTTGTTTTCTTAAGAATGTCTTATAAGCAACATGGCATAAATAAAATATATAATTTTCGAAAATCAACTTGTATATTACTGGTGTTTTTTGTTTTGTTTTTTAAGAATGACTTCCATTTCATTCTCCAGTATGTAGTATTTGTCTTTATAAACTGAAATTGTTTATAACCAAATCCAGGACTTCAGAAATAGTTAAACTTCATCGGTATTGAGTTTTAACAACAAAGCCTGATAGATGAGACTCATCGTCGCTTAACTTGGTCAAGCAGCTACCCAGTAATGATATTATTTTTTCACTTCATTATTTTAATGTCCTCTAGTGGAGTAATTTTATCAAAGGGATACATTTCTATAAATTTGCTGATGTGACAAGCTAATGTTTGCTAAAATATTCATTTTTTTCTACACTAAATAATGGAATATTTTTAATACCCGTGTAGATTAATGATTTTATAATCCCACCCCCAAACCAAACAAACAACATACACTCAAAGAAAGTAAGTGAATTTATCTACAGAAAACACTTAAATATTGTGTAATATGTTAATATCATTACTGAGTTTTAGTGTGTTATAAACAAAAAATAAAAACACACTAATATGAAGGGTAAAATAAATAACATACTAAATCATGGATGATTATATTATTACTTACATATAAAGGTATAACAAAAGAGGCTACAATATTTGTTTGTTTGTTTTTTTATGAATATTTGCACTAAGCTACAAAAGGGCTAATTGCTCTAGTGGTCCCTAACTTTGAACTGATGAACTAGAAGTATAGAAGACAGTCAACTACTAGGTTACTCTAATATAATATAAGAGTATATTATAAGCATATAATTATCAAACTTATAATACACCAATAGAACAAAATACGAGATCTTGCAGCAACTGGTTGCAAACTATAGACTTTTGAATTCACAATAATGAAACATTTAGCCACTCACAACCAACTCGTCCCAAATAAAAACACATCTGTGAGAGAAAAACTACATCATTAACTATACTATTGGTTATACCTGTTGAAATAAAAGGAATACATTTTCTTTCCAGAGGATTCTTGATCAGAATTGTTATCTTGAAAAAGAAGTCGAAAGCCTTCAAACTGTACTCGAGTTCAAGGTTGCAGATATACATCGCCTTCATAAAGAAAACCTGGAAATGCAGAAAGAGGTTATTTTTACTTTTTTATTGTATTTTTGTTGCAATATTTATTTAGGCTTTAAATATCTAAAAACAAAGAAATATAGGCAGCTATGCTACACTATTGCATTGTGTTAAGTAACACAGTTTCACATTGTTAGCATCAAATAGTGATCTAGACATATATTATAAACTATGTAAACATAGTTAAACAAAATAGTTAACCATTACAATCAAATAGCTATGTAGATTTATTACCTGTGTAAGTATAGTCAAATAGAAACAACATATTGTTTGGATCAGTGAGCCGTATAGGCTTGTCACATTATTCGAGACTATATATATACTCTTCAAAAAACGAAACGCAAAAGGCAAAATTTGAGAGAAATTGATAACAAGTTTATTCCGGGTAGTTCTGTATGACATGTATGAAACTTTACACATTCACTGCTGAATATCGAAAGTCTGCAAAGGCGAAGTCCACGCTCACTAGTTGAAGTTAAACGTCATTCAACGTCAATAACGAGTATGCCCTCCGTGAGCATCAATAACTGCTTGGCATCTCCTACCCATGGAAGTGGTGAGATGACGAATAACATCCTGTGGAATGGCTGTCCACTCATCCTGCAAAGCTGCTGCAAGCTGAGGTAGAGTCTGCGGTTCAGGTTGTCACCGTCGCAGATGTCGATCCAACTCGTCCCAAAGATGTTCGATGGGGTTTAAATCTGGTGATCTGGAGGACCAGGGAAGAACGTTGATGTTGTGGTGTCTCAAGAAGATAGTGGCGAGTCGTGCTGTGTGAGGACGGGCGTTGTCATGTTGAAAAACGTCGTTGACGTTCACCATGATGGGTTGTACATGGGGCCTAAGAATCTCGTTGACGTATCGTTGAGCCGTAAGATTCCCTCGAATGTGCAAAAGGTCTGTTCTGGCATTGTAGGCGATGGCAGCCCACATCATGACGCTGCCACCACCAAATCTGTCAACTTCCTGCACACAGTTTGCTGCAAAACGTTCACCTCGGCGACGGTCAACACGAGTCCTTCCATCCTGCCTACAAAGCATAAAACGTGATTCATCGCTGAACCAAACGTGCTTCCATCGTCGATGAGACCATACTCGATGTGCCCGAGTCCATTGCAGCCGTGCTTGACGATGTTGCTGGGTGAGGATGATGCCTCTGACTGGACATCGAGGTTGGATTCCTGCATCTCGTAGACGGTTGCGTACGGTCTGATCGGAAATCCTACGTAGCCATACGTGGTATGGCTGAAGCAGTAGACGTCGCAGTGGTGATCCTATCCCGAAGGTGACGTAACCGGATGTAGCGATCTTGTGCGGGCATGGTCACACGAGGTCTGCGAGATCGTGGACGGTCACGAGTTGATTCATGTTGTTGGTGACGATTCCATAGCCTTATGATGGTGCTTGGGTGGACATTCACAGCTCTGGCAACATCTGATCGAAATTCGCCTGCTTCCAAGCGACCAATGGTGTTGTTGCGCTGTGCTTCTGTCAGTCTTGGCGTAACTGTATTGCGTGTCGGTGGCTTAACACTGAGCTATGGAAACCGAGTACCCGTCACTTTTATAGGGATTTTGCACATGTTGCACGTGCAGAACATGCAGATCTCTCGAACAAATTTATTGGACACGAATGCGTTTTGGCGAAAGATCCGATGTTTTCCTCCGTTTTCAAAGTGCACAACTTTTATTGTCATTTTGGTCTGACAATCAGTGCCTTAACACGTGTAACATCACATACTCTGAGCTTGTAACGTTATTACATATATTTCTCTTCAAAATAAAAAAATATCTCTTTTGCATTTCTTTTTTTGAAGAGTATATGTTGCTAAACACACTATCACATTGCTAGGATCAAAGTGCCATCTTTTAGAATTGTTACATTATTATAGAATATGTAAACAAATTTATTTGTTTATATTTCAAATTAAAGTTTAATTTTGTGCATTAAATCACTAGTTTGATAAGTTACCATCTGCAAGACAAAAGATTCAGAAGCTGAAGGTAAGAAATTAAGATTTACAAGCTATGGTGGATGAGAAAGTTCAAAATGAGAGGTAATAAGAGTTCCAGCAACTAGACTAGTGCTAATTCCAAAGTGAACTAAATCATTTGAAGTTGTGATCAAATACGATTACCAGTTTACAGTTTAACAGTAAAAGTATGACCAAACAGCAAACAACACAATCATAATTAAGGAGTGTCTTCTCATTCTCCTGATTTAATTCCAAGTTTATTTGCATTGATAATGTTATTGTTTGTACAGTTATTGTTAAAAATTAAATTAAAACAACAATTATTTGTAAGAACCTTTTGAGATTTTAATTTCATATTACGTTTTATTGCTTTCTTCTTGACACAAAAAGCTGGTGCCAGCTGTTGTTATTCATTTAGTATAACTGTGTATTGAACTACATTTTCTTTGACACAGGTGAATTAACCATAACTATGTGTATTTGTTTCAATTATAATCCATTAAGAATATATCCAGTTTAGATTAAGTTACTTTTTGTATGTAATTGTTTAACATAATCAGGGGAAACAGTAGTATTAACTTCTTTGATATGATTTATTTTATCCTCATTTTATCCAACATAATGTCATAATGAGGCTTAACATATTCCATGAGAGTGCCATTAGAAGTTATTTAGTCCATTATGGGTTTAACTTTTGTTTTTCTTGGGTTTGATATTTAACCCTATACAGTGCACAGTGTTTCCGACTGCGTATCAGAAGTTGTAATATATCTGTTATTTAATATGTTTCTGATGATATTTCTAAAACTTTGAACTTATTATCATCCCTATCTGGTGAAACATAACAGAAGTGATCATGTTGTATATTTTGTTTTTTAGTGAGGTATGAGTTTAGTGCGTTATGTAATCATTGTATTTGATTATTGTCCTGTTGAGATGTTAATCCAGTGTTTTGGTATCATGAAAATTCTCGTCAAAAGTAATAAAATCTAGATATTTTCAAACATTTGTTAACTTTTCATAAGTCTATACAATCGCTGTCTTCAGCAATTTTTACTCGTGAAAAAATTTAAAGGAACTCAGCATTAACATTTTTTATACCCCTGTAAAAGTGTTTCTTGTGCATAACATCAGGGTCAGAAAAGCAAGAACTTGTTTATCCTTTTTAATACTACTAAAATATTAGTGTATAAAGATTTGATCATTTTTTAGGTTTCGTAATGTCATTAAAACTTTTAATTACTTTTCCATTATTTACAATTTGTTACCCTCTTGTAAGTTACAAAAAAACAATGTGCTCATTACCTTTGAAGGAGTTTCAAAACGACAGGGTTTATAATTTTGTTGTTTTCTGACAATAATTATATTTGCTTAGGGTGCAAGCTAAGAAGTGATGCATTAAATTTATCCTGATTCTCCTTTATTATGTTTATAAAGAATACTTGATTATGAGTTCCAATAAAAATTCCTAGGTTTATCAGCAGCTTTACTTAAAACCTCTAGATACCTACCTTGTAGCTTAATATTGAAAAATGTCACTACCACAGCAGCTTCTTGGATATAAAATATGGCAATTATCAGTCAGGTTTTCAAAGAAATCTATGCAGTCTTGATGACATTCTGTAAACCCTGACATAATGTGATTGGGATTAACTTGTTGCCACTTGCTGGTAATATCAACAGCAGGTTACCACAGAGATGTATTGTTCTTACCATACATACACAGTAAATACCATTGAAATAATGCGCTTTATGTAATTTCAGATTACTGTACCTATATAAGCAGCTGTTTTATGTGGGACGAAATTCTCCTGCAGGGTTAAGAACCTAAAAGAACAAACCAACATTTACTATTATGGTGTATATATAGCTGCAAATCTACAGTATGACTTAAATGAGTCTTACAAATCATAATGATCAAGTCTGATTGTAAGCACTTGTCTGTAATGGCAGATTCATTGCTCTTAACTTTAACCCTCTGTTCCTGGAAACATTTCTTGAGACGTCTCTGAACTAAGTAGTTTAGAAATAGTAGATATTTTATTTTTACCTAAAACATTGAATGAATTTTTATTTCTTAAAAAGTTATAGAAGTTGCTATTTAAGAGATGTTTTCTTGTAGGAAAGACAAATAGAAAGTTCACTAACATAAGTTTCAGTATTAAATGATAAAGAGAAAAACAAAGAAACATGCAAATCAGGTACATATTGTAATGATGCTAGGAAAACACTAGGTAAAAAAATCAATTAAAACAAACAAAATATAGGAGTTTAAGAGTGTTTACAAGAGAATAACTTATTGTTTAATTTTAAAAGTATAATAAAGAGAACAGACTACTAATATTCATCACTGGTACAACTCACTTACCATTTCAAACAATACAATAGTCTTCTTCCACTAGATGGTTCGTGTTTAATCTTCCAGTCCTCTTTACCTCAAAATTAATATCTGTAATGTTAAACATCTTTTCTCTTGATCATTTAATGGGAGTGTGTACAAAGAGAGCATACTCATATCAAGAATTTCAACTTACATTCTTAGTCCAGTGAATAATGTCACTCCATGACCTTTGTTCACTGACAGCATTGGTCATGAAACATTGGTCAGACTTGCGGGGGTCAATTATCTGTTATAGCCGTTCGGTTACTCCCGAAGGACAAGGCGCTGAGGTCATGGTAGCATTGCAAAACTGGATCAAGTAATAGACAATTTACCGACTTTGTTCGGTGAAGTACTCGTGTAATGTGCGTTCTGATTACTGATTTACAACATATAATGTTCATTTCACAACGTTCACACAATGTTACATAACAACGTTGATTATTCGCTATGAAGTGACTGCATTTTGACGATTTCATAACAGCGTTATGGTATAACGTGACCAAATCACAACCAAATTGTGGCGACACATGACGTTGCAACTCTCATATATGGGACACTGGACATTACTTGGTTAAGAGGGGAAAACATTTTATTCTGAAATTCATTCCTAATTATGTAACATCAATGTGGCGCCCCCACCCTCGACGCTGCGCCCGGGGACAGATGTACACCCTTGACCCCCCCCCCCTTCCCTAGCTACGCCACTGGCGAACGTGTAATCTTTTTAAGCCAAAAATCATGAACGTTAGAACTTTCTATTTAAAACACCAATAAAAAGTATTTTAATTAGTAAAGAAAAATCCTACCAGGAATAATATATTTTTTGTGTAGTAATCCTCCATATGAAACAAGCATCTCAACGTTACTTGTTTCAGATTACCCTTAGTAACTACAAGCACTTCTCATTACTTTCGCCCGGCATGGCCATGTGGTTAAAGCACTCGACTTGTAATCCAAGGGTCGCGGGTTAAAATCCTCGTCGCACCAAACATGCTCGCTCTTTTAGAAGTGGATGCGTTTTAACGTAACGGTCAATCCCACTATTCGTTGTTAAAAGAGTAACGCAAGAAATTAGCGGTAGGTACTGATGATCAGCTGTCTTCCACCTACTCTTACATCACTAAATTAGGGACGACAAGCGCAGATAGCCCTCAAATAGCCTCAAGCGAAACAAAAACAAATATTGATTTGAATACTTGGATTTTGTATAATTATAGTATATATGTCGATGTGTTTCTTAGTGAATACCTGGATTTGCTGTGATTATAGTATATATGTCGATGTGTTTCTTAATGAATACCTGGATTTGGTATAATTATGTCGATGTGTTTCTTAGTGAATGCCTGGATTTGGTATGATTATAGTATTTATGTCGATGTGTTTCTCAGTGAATACCTGGATATGGTATGATTATAGTTAATATGTCGATGGATTTGCTATGATTATAGTATTTATGTCGATATGTTTCTTAGTGAATACCTGGATTTGGTATGATTATAGTATATATACATGTCTGGATTTGGTATGATTATAGTATATATGTCGATGTGTTTCTCAGTTAATACCTGGATATGGTATGATTATAGTAAATATGTGGATGGATTTGGTATGATTATAGTATAAATGTCGGTGTGTTTGGTATGATTATAGTATTTATGTCGATGTGTTTCTTAGTGAATACCTGGATTTGGTATGATTATAGTATATATGTCGATGTGTTTGGTATGATTATAGTATTTATGTCGATATTTTTCTAAGTGAATACCTGGATTTGGTATGATTATAGTATATATGTCGATGTGTTTGGTATGATTATAGTATTTATGTTAATGTGTTTCTCAGTGAATACCTGGATATGGTACTATTATATTAAATATGTGGATGGATTTGGTATGATTATAGTATTGATGTCGATGTGTTTCTTACAGAATACCTGGATATGGTATGATTATAATATAGAGGTCAATGTGTTTCTTAGTAAATACCTGGATTTGGTATAGTTACGGTGTTCACGTCAATGTGTGAATACCTGGATTTGGTATACACGGATCCTGGATATGGTATGTGTTTTCTTAGTGAATACCTGGATTTGGTATAGTATGTGTTTCTTACATATGTTGATGTGTTTCTGAATACCTGGATTTGGTATAATTATGTTGATGTGTTTCTTAATGAATACCTGGATTTGGTATAATTATGTTGATGTGTTTCTTAATGAATATCTGGATTTGGTATGATTATGGTATATATGTCGATGTGTTTCTTAGTGAATCGTTTCGGTAATCCAATTAGGTATTTGCTTATGTATTTCACATAATAATTGCAGGATGACAAAAGTGAAGTTATTTATTTCTAAAATTTTAATGTATTTGTTTGTTTGACAGTATACCTTTTTTATGAAATGTCAATTATTACTATTTTTTTGCATCGATGTTTTAAAAAAAAATTGAAAATTGGGGTTTCGTCTTATATCTTTATAGAATTGCTTTGTTCTTCTTTAGTAAATGTAAGACTCAATATCTTGGTATAATAATTTTTAGCCATCAAAATACTTTGATTTCACGAATTCATGTTCATTCCGACATACATGTATTTATTAAATATTATTTGTGTTACATTAACATGAATAGTACATAGTATTTCTGTAAATATTGCAATCTCTTTGAAGTTTGATTTAGTTATTAATATTTTAACTTCAACTGCATCATAACACAATTTTATATAAACTCGTTTTATAGTATTTGTCTGTATTTGGAAAGATTATGGAAACAATATATATTTACATAAGTATAATATAAATGGTAAAACAACATGCGGAAACTAAAATGTCTTTATAGTTTTTCTTATATGAATGAAAGCAGCGAGAAAAAAGTTAATGGCATTCGTTCACTTCAATATATTTACGTACAAAATTATACGTACGTATTATAATGTACACCTGACGAGCCTATGATTTATTTTGCGTTGTTGTTTTTTGATTAAGCACAAAGCTACAATGGGCTGTCTGTGCTTTGCCCACCACGAGTATTGAAACCCGGTTCTTAGCGTTTTAAGTCCGCAGACATACCGTTGAGTTACTGGGGGACGTTTATTTTTATTTTTTGCAATGTAGTACAAGTTCAAATAGCCGGAACTTTTAATTTTAATTTAAAAGTTAATTTAATGTGAATGTGTATCAAATTTATAATAATTGCCAACAAGATTCATACACACAAACAATATTAAGTCCTCTATCTGGCATGATAATAACTTTCAAGTTGATATAGATGCAGTTAACTTAACGAGGAAACTAGCTAACTCTATTATTCGCTGGACTCACGCCGTTTATAAGCTGACTTTTAACCGCGGAAAATATCTAATGTCCTCGTAAAAATACTATCGTCTAAAGTTAAATGGTTTGCAGTGTTCGACATCAATGAACGTTCTTGGTCAAATATAGGTAGTTTTTTTTCGATTAATAAGCGTTTATAACAGTTATCAGTTCTGAGGTTTATAGTATACTAACTGTTACAAACTAACAATATATGCTATTTCTCAGCGAGTTTGATGACTATCTTTCATAATCATTAGACAAGGTTCAAATTTCAGTTGGCAACAATACTGACAGTAACTAGAACTTAAACACACATATCTGCAATTGATGATTCTTTACTCTAGAATCTTCTACAAATTTATAAAATAGAGGAGAATTTCGCAATACATATTTAACACAAGAAGTGGCGTACATTTCTAAATATTAATATACATTTAACTAAAACAATCGTTCATATTAAAATAAATATATGTTAATGAAATGCCGTTACAATCGAAACTACGTGAACTAAACCCAGGGTTTGTTTGCTTGTTTTTGAATTTCGCACAAAGCTACTCGAGCTAATCTGTGCTAGCTGTCCCTAATTTAGCAGTGTAAGACTGGAGAGAAGATAGCTAGTCATCACCGCCAACTCTTGGGCTACTCTTTTACCAACGAATAGTGGGATTGACCGTCACATTATAATCGGGATTCGAGCCCACGACTCCTCAGATTAAGAGTCGAGTGCCTTATCCACCTGGCCATGCCGGGCCCAGATTTTGGAGATGACAATGTTTAAGGTACTAGCAAATATTGTTTCCAATATTTATGGTCTTTTTGAGTTCTTCTTTATTCATCATCTAGTAACCTAAAGAAAATAAAAGAAATCTATAACATTAAATAGTTGGTCAAAATCATAAATTTGGCCAAGGAGAACAATATTATTCACACACTCAAATAATCTTGGTTACAAAATAATAAGTTTAAAATGACTTAAAGACTTTATAAATATTTCTCCTCGGGAAATATGTACGTAGTGCTGTGGCGACATGTAACTGATAAGTAAATAAATATTTATATATACAATCCAGTTATGTTGCGTGTATAAAGCATTTTAATATACAATGTTTGGGATTAAAAAACCAACTGTGTGCCTTTGATATGAAGAAAGCCACCCGGCAAAGAGCATGGTAAGTCAGTGGATTTGCAACGTGAAAACACGGGTTTCGACCTCGACGCAGATAGCCCTTGAGTAGCTTTGCGCGAAATTCAAAAACAAACAAACAAACCGCCCCTTTAGGCATAGAACATGAGGTTTAGGTAATTCATTTTATTTTATCTTTTCAACATTATCAATGTCTCCCACTGGTACAGCGGTAAGTCTACGGATTTACAATTCTAAAATCATGGGTTTGATTCCCTTCGATGGACTCAGCAGATGGCCTGATGTGGCTTTACTGCAGGAAAACACATACGCATCACTGATAGCCTGTTATTTTAAGAAAACAAGAAAGCAGCAAATGTTTTGAATTTCGCACAAAGCTACCCGAGGGCTATCTGCGCTAGCCGTCCCTAATTTAGCAGTGTAAGACTAGAGGGAAGGCAACTAGTCATCACCACCCACCGCCAATTCTTGGGCTACTCTTTTACCAACAAATAGTGGGATTGAAAGTAACATTATAACGCCTCTACGGCTGAAAGGGCGAGCATGTTTGGCGCGATGAGGATGCGAACCCACGATCCTTGGATTACGAGTCGCACGCCTTAACGCATTTGGCCATGCCGGGCCTAAAATAATTAAACATGCCATTATTGATTCATTTTTCTAATTACTTGTCATTTGCTACCCAGTGGCTCAGCGGAATGTTTGTGGACTTACAACGCTAAAATCCGGCTCTCAATAGCCGTGGTGGGCTGAGCATAGATAACCTATTGTGTAGCTTTGTGCTTAATTCAAAACAACAACAACAACAAACTTGTCATTTAGGTTTTATTGCATATAACGTAACTACTTTTTATTTGAATTAATTTTGGAAAAATTAATAAAAAATAAAGTGGTTGCAAGAATTATGAAAAATGTGTTAAAAAGTGGATTACTTAAACATTTGTTAATTTTAGAAAGTATATTCATTTTTCTTTTCGTTTTTGTAAAGTGTCGCTTGTTCCTAGCTGAATTTGATTGGTTACATCACATTGTTCTATTCTGAGATATTGAATTGCGGTTGCTTAGCAAAATAGAACGTTTTTAACCGTTGTGGGAGAATCATTTAAACGTAAGTACTCTTAGTTATCTATAACAACATAAATTCGAGAAATTCAGAAAACTCTTGGTAATATCAAAAGCTTTACCATCCTTTTTACGTTTTTGAAAATCCAGAACTTTTATTTAGTTTTGTGTTTTTAATTTAATGATTTATTGAGTTTTAAGTTTACGCTCTTCCAAACATTAGGCTTAAGATGGCTAATGTGATTAGAAAAAGCTTAAGAAATGGACTACAAAAGGTTCCATCAAAAATTGTAATGTAAGTATGTATGATTCACATAATTATGTTTGATTTATATTAATTTGAAAAAAGTAGGCTACTATGTTTAACCAACACATTTTTCCTTTAACTATAATGGTATGAATTAACAGTGAATTTTTATTATGCATAAAAAGCGCTTCGTACGTCATAAATGATGCATCAAACAATCAAACTGCTTTCTGGAACACGTTCTTATTATGCGGTAAGTTACAGCTACTACTCTGTAGGTAGGAATTTTATACCAACTGCAGAACTTCGTGCTTATCGTGTATGAATTAGCTTATCATTTATCCATGAAAAAAAATTAAGTTAGTCTGGTGCTGCAAAGGAGAATGTGTTGAATCAAAAGCAAGGAATCAAACGAAAGTACAAAAACAAATACATCGAATACGGTTTTATCGCTTTGGAATCGGAACATTCTCAATTACCATTCTGCCTACTCTCCAATGCAGCTTTATCGAACGAGGCGCTTGTTCCTAGCAAAGTGAAGAGACACTTGGAAACAAAACATTCAGCTGTGAAGGATAGACCAAAAGATTACTTCGAGAATCTCGCGGCTCAACAACATGAGCGATCAAGGAAGCTTGTGAAATAGATGAAGCTGTCCGAAAAAGGATTGATTGCAAGTTATAAGGTTTTTCAGTTGTTTGCAAAACGCAAGAAAGCGCATACGGAGGCCAAATCAGTCATTGTGCCAGCGTTAGCAATCATTGTTGAAACTATGCTTGGAACGGATGCCGCCAAAAAGGTTAAGTAAGTTCCACTGTCCAGTGACACAATTTCACTCAGAATTGTAGACTTATCGTTGGATTTGAAGGATCAAGTTTGCGAACACTTGGAAGCGCCTGAAGATGAATTGTCTCTGCTCTGGTCTCTTGAAGTTGATGAATCTTCTGACGTTAGTGGAAAATCTCAAGTTCTGACTTTTGTTCGATTCATAAAGATGGAAAATCGTAAACGAATACTAATTTTGCAAAGATTTAAAAGTACAGGAAAGGCCAAGACATTTTCGAGTTGGTGAATGAAAACATTTTGCTCTTCAAATTACATTGGAATAACTGTGTCAGCGTTTGCACCGATGGCTGTTCTTCAATGTAAGGTAAAAAGAAGGGATTCGTCATTCTGGTGCGCCAACAAAATCCAAACATTAGGATTGTTCACTGCATGATTCACAGAGAGGTGCTCGCCTCCAAATCTTTACTGAAAGATTTGCAGTCTGTTATGAATCAAGTTATTCAAGTAGTAAATTTCATCAAGTCTCGGCCACTTTAGTCTCGACTTTTCTCTCTTCTCTGTGAGGCGATGGATTCAGACTACAAAAGCTTTGTTTTTTGTTTGTTTTTGGAATTTCGCACAAAGCTACTCGAGGGCTATCTGTGCTAGCCGTCCCTAATTTAGCAGTGTAAGACTAGAGGGAAGGCAGCTAGTCATCACCACCCACCGCTAACTCTTGGGCTACTCTTTTACCAACGAAAAGTGGGATTGACCGTCCCATTATAACGCCCCACGGCTGAAAGAGCGAGCATGTTTAGCGGGACTCGGATGCGAACCCGCGACCCTCAGATTACGAGCGCATGCCTTAACGCGCTCGGCCATGCCAGGCCCACAAAAGCTGCTGTATCACACTGAAATTCGGTGGCTTTCGAAAGGACAGGTGTTAAAGCGTCTTGTCCAACTAAAACTGAAGTAATTTCTTTCTTGGAGGTTGAGGAAGCAGGTTTTGAATTTTCTTTTCATGATGAGATCTTGTGGCTGAAGGTTCAATTTCTCTCTGACTTGTTTGACAAATTAAATTCTCTGAAGTAAAGTCTCCAAGGACCATCTGAAAACATTATTACTGCAACATCCAAACTGAAGGCCTTCGATGAAAAGTTGACGCTGTGGAAGAATAAGATCTCGAAAGGAGTCCTTGATTGTTTTCCTTCCATTAACGAATGTCCCTCAAATTTTGAACACATTAAGCGATCTACCGCACTAAAACATTACTTCCCGTCACTTGCTATCGATGAATATAACTGGGTGACCTATCCATTCGGAATCAACGAGACAACAAATCTTACAACTGAGGAGGAAGAACAGCTCATTGATTTACGAAACGACAAATTTTATCAGTCATTGTTTCCCGAAAAGAGCTTGGATGAGTTTTGGATCTCCATTAAAAATTCATATCCTGCAATCAGTTCAAAAGCAGTTGAAGTTCTGCTTTCATTTGCATCTTCGTGGTTTTGCGAAATTGGATTTTCAGCATTGACTGAAATTAAAGCCACAAAGAGAGAGAGGCTTCTTATAGTCGATGAACAAATGCGAACTTGTTTGTCTATGTTAGAGCCTCGCTTCAATTTTATTTGCTCTCGGAAGCAGGCACAAGCGTCACATTGAAAATGTGTAAAAATAAAAAGTGTTAAATTTTCTGTTATACCACAAAATCGTTAACAAGCCTTAGAACGAAAATCACGGCCAAAGCAAGCGATATTAATGTCATCTGCACATGACAATACTATCGCTTGCTTTGGCCGTGACTTTCGTTCTAAGGCTTTAACTCTGCCGTATAACGTGTACCTAAAAAAATCGTTAAGGCTTTCCAGGTTTGCCGCAAAATTTTCAGCTTGTCCTAGTGTGCCGCAAGTCAAAAAAGGTTGAGAACCACTGCTTTGTACAATATAAATTCATACTTTCATCTAGCTTTTACTGGAAATTAATTAAAATACATTTTAATCTTGATATAGTTTAGTGACATGTTTGTTTGAACTAAGATTTCCTTTTATTTTTGTTTTAATAAAGCAGACAGCAGCAGCTCCATACATAAAATGCCATAAGTTTTTATGAGTGATCCAAACTAAGTGTGCATGTAAAAGTCATTCACTGGAGTACAAGGTGATTACAAAGAAAGTGCCACAGCTCAGCACATTATTTCTCACAAACAGCATGGTATAGGAAGTTGAAATTGTACAGGGTTGTAATGAGTATCATGTGAAAGGAAGGCCACTTTGATTCATTTCTGATTGGTATAAATGGTTCTTTTGATTGCAGTGTAGTTCATTTAACCAACATGAAATTGACAAGTTTACAGATAGGTGAGCTAGTAAAGTGTAATTACACAATAGGCTACAACATTAAAGCAGTACTGAGGGAATTACAGAGTGCATAATATCTGCAGAGGGCTTTATTCCAGTATTGTTGTTGTATAATTATAAAAGATATACAAGGAGATAGGTTGGATTTGTTATAAACCATATAGAGCTCATCAACACCTAGTTAGCTGACGCTGTTGCTGAGGTCTGAAAAAGTCAGCTCAAGTACATATGGATGCAGCAATGGATGTTTTGTTACCCTGTGTCAGGATTTGGCAACTTCAACTGTTCAATGAGCTCTTCAGTCAGCTTTGAAATGTTTCCTGAAATGCTGCATTATGTTTGAAGATTTAAAAAAAAATGAATTTAACCATTGTTAATTATATAAAAGACTGGGAGTTATTGAACATTTTCCTGCCAATGTGGTATTGACTGATGTAGCACATTTCACTCATTTTGAAATTGTCAACACATCCAACTGTATTATCTGGTTGGAAACTAATCCATATATAACATTTCCTAAACACCTTCATCATACTAAGATGACAGGGTGGTGTGGTTTTTTACAACTGACTTTATTACTAGATCATGACATTTCTGATACCCGTCAGCATGTGAAATGCAAACGTGTACATTTCATGCTGCAGGGTACTGTGCAATGAACATAACTAATGTTAGTTTCATTGACAGAATGTGGTGGAAATTATTGTTTTCATGCAGAATTGTGATTCTTCACCTATTGGTAACTAGTTGGAACATATCTTGCAGGAACCTGTTAAAGGCAGAATAATTTCACATTTCTCTTCTTGTGAGTTGCCAACTCATTCAATGGGCCTGACACTAGTTAACTTCTGTTTGTGGGACTGTCTGAAATTGTACATATATCATGCGGACTCAAAGATACAATATTCTGGGAAGTGGCCAGCATACCAAATAAGATTTGTGAACTTAATATGATGTTCATTGTTACCTTAATGCAATGCATTCTGGGTGCTAGGACAGCACATTTTTAACAGTTGTTATTATTGATCAGACATTATGTGGTGCTCTTAATGGCATCATATGACAACTTTGGCCTTTATATCTACATAATATCCTTTATACCCATGTGAAGATTAACCTTCTTGTGCCATATTGGTTTTGAGATATGACATAATTACTGCAAAAAACTCTTTATAATCACAATTTCTTTTTACGTATTTTGCAATTGGTTTATTATAATGTGAGAAAATATATTGGATTGTAGTGTTAAGTGCATTCTAAAATACTATAAATTCTATCAAAAGAAAACATTATGTGGTTTGATTATCTGATATCAGTAAAGAATGATGAAATTTTGACAACTTACGCATACTAATAAATCTAAATTTATGTTACTTTCCAATTGAGATAAGTCCATTTGTTTCTTTGGCAATATTGTAGGTACTTTGAAAATACATTGCTGATATAATGTTGCTTGTCATATATAGTTATAATAAATGAAACTTGACACCTTCCTGATTCAGACATTGCTGTCAGAAATATTTTAAAGTTGGAGAGAAAAATTGGATGTCCTGTTTTTATTGATGGTAGATAACAGAGTTGGAAAGGTTTATAACTTTTTCCAATTTTTATAGGTATAGCGATATATTCAAATGCTGGTATTTTAAATTGGCATTTAGTTTCATCAGCATAAGAGGCCTTAAAGTCTTCACATGTGTATAAACAATGTGTGTGTGTTTTCTTATAGCAAAGCCACCTTGAGCTATCTGCTGATGTAAATCCATAGACTTACCATTGTACTAGTGGGGTGTGTGGAAAATGATCCTTAAAGAATGACAGTATGAACATGAGTGGATTCTAATGGTCAGAAGTATAGGTTGGTTGGCTTCACCTAACCTGAGCCAGCTTCTGCATAGGAACAAGTTTTGTAATCTTGATTTCAATTTTTTTTTATTGGAACTGAGTACTGTTTACGTGTAGATGGTATTGGAGTGTTTGGATTTTGGCTGAAGGCTAAGCATGTTTGCCATTATCAAAGGAATGACAACAAAGAACAGCACAGCTGATAAGGTATTGGTCAACAAAGTCACAGTGAAGCCAGTGGACTGAGAAAGTTCACAGACACTGGGCATGTACATTCCATGGATGATTCGATTATGAGTACATGTGAACCTACATACCAGTATCACTTGACAGTAGTAGTCTGTTGATTATTCCACCCGAAAGATAGATTTTGAGAGGAGTGTAATAGTTATAACCTGGCAGTTATAACTTTTTCAACCTACACACTAGACTGACCATCTGATTAATAGATATTCACCCAATTTTGTATTTTTAATCTGTTCTTTTACTGTTTAAGATCAAATTTTTGACCATTTTGGCTGTCATGTTCTCAAACTAGTCAGTGAAGTGAAGTTCCTTAGTGTGCTGAAGCTTTATAGTATTATAAAACTATTATATTTGTTTGGCAAATAACAGTGGACATCCAGCACTTTCTTTTTGGTAATGAACTAGATTTTCATATTGACCCAAAGACACGTGGATCCAGCCTGACATTCCACCTAGTAAAATCTATGCTAAAAGATGCATTGCCAGGTCATTCATTGGACATTTGGGACCTAACTGATTCTGAAGTCTGGGGACCAAGCAGACCTAAGAGCCTTACACCTTATTGGACAGAGTGGCAGAATCCACTAATGATTAGCTAAGCACCACCTTTGTACCAGTGGTGCAGACATGGCAGTCAGCTTCCAAAACATTGTTATCAAGAAAGATGAATGGTAGGCCCTTCAGTATCAAGAACCCTCTCCCTAAGTGTCTTATCATAATGTGTCTATAAACAATGAGCCACAAGTAGTGTACGTGCATTGGTCTGTGCAAAATATCACTATATCTCTAAGCCAGAGAAGCCCTGTGAGAGTTGAGGTTGTCCTAAAGGACAGCTGAATGTTGGGTGGCAGAGAAACACGTCTTCCAGAACTCAGTACCACAAATAACAAATACCACACCTTTGGAATCATTGTTGCTAGTAGCCAACAAACTGTGAAGATCTTATTGTCAGTAGTGTCATCAATAACAACAGAGGGATAAACAAAGGGATCACTGGACTACTGGCAGTGTTAAATATGAGGCCAGTGACCAAGAGGTTCTGAAGATTGCATCAGTTGCAGATGATGGCTGACTTGTAAATGAAACCATCAACATTCATTGCCATAGTCCTGACAGTGATGCAAGTTCAATTTTTTAAAGTATGCACGTCAGGAAATATCCACAAAAACTTGGACCATGTATAACTGCAAATATCTACTGCAGTAACACCACCAGCTGCTGACAGAGCTGGCTTAAGCCAGCCAAACTTTAGACTGAGCTAGAGAAATAATAAAAGACACCATAGCAGCCAAGTGGTGATCCACTGCCACTATAGAGGGTGTGATGTTGGATATGAAGTGTGAGTGATGAAAGCTAGACCTCATTTCTGCTGCTTAGGTTAGTATAAATTTTCCCCATGTGCAGGAGGTGGACAAAAAAAAGTTGCCTTTTTAATTTGTTATATCTTTTATTAGATAATAGAAAAATATCTAAAACGTATGTTTTTTAGAACACACTTGATGAGATCTGTTCAAATATGATCTTAAATCCTAATTTTAACAATTGTAGGCAACTAGGAATAAGAATATCTAAGAAACTGTAGCAGGGTGCACATCACTTCTTATGATAAAATGTCACAAAATCATAAAAGTTCAGGTATTTACAAAAGCCATGTAAAAATTAGGATTTGATATCATATTTGAAAAAATAGCACATTCTAAAAACATAGTTTTTACAAATTTTTCTATTATTTATTAAAAGACATAACAAATTAACATTTTAAAAGGGGCAACTTCTTTTGTTCACTCCCTGTATGTGTATATATATATATTTAATTGAGTGATATATAAGCATCGTGGTATTTTCTCTTTTTATTATTTGCTTTTTCTCTTCTGATATATTGTTTTGGTATTTAAGAATGAGTAATTGATTAAAGTATACATAATTTGCAGTGGCTGGCTAGTGGGTTTGATTTATTTGGTTTTATAATGTAAACATACCAATTTCAGTACATATGTCCCTACATTTTTTTTATTATAATCATTATGTTAGTACTGAATTTCTTCAAAAGATTAATTTGTTTAGTATGTATTATTAAGTGTTATTTTATATATACTTTTAAATTTTTTTAGAAGTAATTTTATTTAATGTATAAAGGCTTAATTTTTGATCTAATGCTGATTTGTTCTTCATTTGTCATAGAGCAAAAGAAGTTATTAATTTATCTATCTTTAGTTCATCTAAAGAATAGCTTCCTCTTATGTCATGAGTTGTTATTCAAGGGTTATTTTGCATTTCATTGTTTGCAGTTTTATGTATTATTCTTAAACATTATTTTTCATTGTAACTATACATTAAATGTATATTATTTAAATCATTTTGTATTGAGATTGAAATTTGTATTTTCTGCTATGTTAAAATTTATTTTGTATAATCATTATGGAAGGGTTTTTCTTTATTGCATTTCTTTGTTAAAAGTTTCTGAAGTGTTCATTATAGGGTTTATATAGTTGTTCTGTACTTTGGTGGTAAATTTCTGTGTTGTAAGGCGTGTTAATAAAATTATGATATTGAATTCTTTTTATGGAGAATTTTTAAAATTAGGATGGTGTATCGAGTTCTTTGTCTAAGGGTTGTGCTGTCTTTGTCATAAGTGTTCACAAGAATGGTAAAAACTTAACACACTGTGTAACCATGGTTCAACTTTGAATTTTATTTTTTTGAAAGTTAAAATTATCTACTAGTTTGAAGACAAGCCTGAATTAGGGGAGAGAGAAAAATATTGTGTGTACAAATAAATACATGTAATTTAAAAACAACAAGGAATATGCCAGTATGTTGAGACTGTCCTATCCACTGTACTAAACCCTAAAATAATAACAAAACACTCAAAGCCATCCCTTATTATTCAGATATGTAATGTGTCTTCCCTTTAACTTCCTCAGATTAACTGCATGTACTACATCTGAAAGCAATCCTTTTGAGAGGTCAGCTACCCTGTTAGAAAAATAAAGTTGTCTTAGTTAAAGACAACTGTTACGTTTATAATTTCCCTTAACAGTCTTAAACACCTCAATCAGTATTTGACATAGTATGTTTTTGAATTTATAATTTGTTCTGTGTGTGTGTGTGTGTGTGTGTGTAATTTGATGTTGTTTAAGTTATCTTTCTCCTTACCATTGTATTGAGCTCACACCTATTCTGCTCATGGTGTAATGGGCCTCTTGATGAATCTGATGTTGCCTGTAAAGTGAGAAATATTGAGTTTAAACAGTCTGGTAGATAGTTTAAGCTCAATAAAATGATGATACTTATTTTTGTAGAAGAGACTGTTTATTGTTCCTTGGGCAAGTATACACACGCAATGTTTGTGTTAGTGAATTAATAAGGATTGTTTGTTTGTAGGTATTTTGAACCCAGTCTTTTTCTTTCATGAACTCAGTTACTAAGAGATTCTGTACTACTTCATTATATAAATATCTCATAGAATTTTCTATTATTAAGTTTCTGTATCCAATTTTTCTGATACCAATGCAGCTCTACTTGCACATAGTATATTATTAAAGATTCCACATAACTCACTGCATTAGCCTAAATTAGACTCTAATAAAGATCTTATTATTAAGTACTGTATGGAAATCAGATCTAATCAGTTGAAAGTTGTAAATAACTATTTATACTGATTGATTAATTAAATCTTAATTGTAAGTGTAACTCAAGATAGTTTATACAACTTCATAACTGCCTATTATTTCCAACAGTCTCTTTTTTACATTGAAATTTGCACTTTTTCTCTTTTCATTTTCGGTAATATATTAAGTTTCTTTACAGATGACCTAACGACAATTATGGCTGTTTTGTTTGTTGTTATTTTCAGGAAGTTCAAGTGTCTATCATAGGTTCTATTTCTTCACATGAGAAAAGTACAGCGTTTACTCAAAGAGACTGCAGTGACTTGTCTGATAATCAAAAGTTTAAAACCATAAAACAAAGGGTATGTATTATCTATACCTGTGTATATATTTATATGTATTTGATATTTACATATAAAGCAGAGTAAGGCTGTCAATAAAATATTCAGTTCCAGACCACATAGAAGACTGAATATTGTTTGTGAGTTTGTAAAATTTTCGTATACAAATAATTATTTGTATTCACTATTTGTAATCATCATTATTTTAAATTGTATTTTTTTTTGTATATAAATGTATATTTGTGTTAACAAAGAAAATTGTGTGTATGTCTTGTTGGCAAGTATCATAAATTTGATACATATTAATATTTATTTAAGTTCTAAATTAAAATGTCCAGGATATTTTTGAAATCATAATGTGTAACACACATAACATAATAAATCAGAGACTTGTCCAAGATAAATTATAATATGTAACAGGAGAACTCCAACGATTGGACTGTAACAAACAAGGAATAAGTGTTATATTAACAAGAATTATCTTGTTCTTTCTGTGACAAGTGACACATTAACATGACTGTCTCTTGTTCTTTGTAACAAATGTTACATAAACACGAGTTCTCTTGTTCTTTGTAACAAGTGTTACATTAACACGAGTTCTCTTGTTCTTTGTAACTAGTGTTACATTAACACGAGTTCTCTTGTTCTTTGTAACAAGTGTTACATTTTCATGAGTGTCTCTTGTTCTTTGTAACAAGTGTTACATAAACACGGTCTCTTGTTCTTTGTAACAAGTGTTATATTAACATGAGTGTTTCTTGTTCTTTGTAAACAAGTGTTACATTAACATGATTGTCTCTTCTTTTTTGTAACAAGTTTTATATTAACATGAGTTCTCTTGTTCTTTGAAACAAGTGTTATATTAACATCTTTTCTTGTTAACAAGTGTTACATAAACATGAGTGTCTCTTGTTCTTTGTAACAAGTGTTATATTAACACGAGTTCTCTTGTTTTTGAAACAAGTGTTATATTAACATGATTGTCTCTTGTTCTTTGTAACAAGTGTTATATAAACACGAGTTCTCTTGTTCTTTGTAACAAGTGTTACATTAACATGAGTGTCTCTTGTTCTTTGTAACAAGTGTTACATAAACATGAGTGTCTTTTGTTCTTTGTAACAAGTGTTACATTAACATGAGTGTCTCTTGTTCTTTGTAACAAGTGTTATATTAACATGTTACTTGTTACAAAGAACAAGAGAACTCGTGTTGACATTACACTTGTTACAATGTACAAGAGAACTCGTGTTTATCTAACACTTGTTACAATGTACTCTTGTTCTTTGTAACAAGTGTTAGACTCATGTTGTTCTTTGTAACAAGTGTTACAAAGAACAAGAAACAATCATATTCTTGTAACACTTGTTACAAAAAGAACAAGAGACACTCATGTTGATATAACACTTGTTACAAATAACAAGAAGTCGTGTTAATATAACAAGTTACTACAAAAACAAGAGACAATCATGTTAATATAACATTTGTTACAAAGAACAAGAGACACTCATCTTAGTTTAATACTTATTGCAAAGAACAAGAAATCTCATTAATACAAAACTTGGTACAATAAGCAGGAGACACTAGTGTTAATGTAACACTTGTTACAAAGAACAAGAGACACTCTCTTGTTAATTGTAACACTTGTTACATTAACAAGAGACACTTATGTTTTGTAACAAGTGTTACATTAACAAGAGAAATCGTTTTAATATTACACTTGTTACAAAGAACAAGAGACACTCATCTTAATGTAACAAGTGTTACAAAGAACAAAAACAGTCATGTTAATTGTAACAAGTGTTACAAAGAACAAGAGTGTCTCTTGTTCAATATAACAAGTGTTACATTAACATGAGTGTCTCATGTTCTTTTTAACAAGTGTTACATTAACACGAGTGTCTCTTGTTCTTCGTAACAAGTGTTATATTAACATGTCTCTTGTTTGTAACATGTGTTACATAAACATGAGTGTCTTGTTTTTTGTAACAAGTGTTACATTAACACGAGTTCTCTTGTTCTTTGTAACAAGTGTTATATTAACATGAGTGTCTCTTGTTCTTTGTAACAAGTGTTACATAAACACGGTCTCTTGTTCTTTGTAACAAGTGTTATATTAACATGATTGTTTCTTGTTCTTTGTAACAAGTGTTATATTAACATTATTGTTTCTTGTTCTTTGTAACAAGTGTTACATTAACATGAGTGTCTCTTGTTCTTTGTAAAAAGTGTTATATAAACATGATTGTCTCTTCTTTTTGTAACAAGTTTTATATTAGCATGAGTTCTCTTATTCTTTGAAACAAGTGTTATATTAACATCATTGTTTCTTGTTTTTTCTAACAAGTGTTACATAAACATGAGTGTCTCTTGTTCTTTGTAACAAGTGTTACATTAACACGAGTGTCTCTTGTTCTTTGTAACAAGTGTTATATTAACATGAGTGTCTTTGTTTTTTGTAACAAGTGTTACATTAACATGAATGTCTTGTTCTTTATTACAAGTGCTCTATTAACACGAGTTCTCTTGTTCTTTGTAACAAGTGTTATATTAACATGAGTGTCTCTTGTTCTTTGTAACAAGTGTTACATTAACATGATTGTCTCTTCTTCTTTGTAACAAGTGTTATATTAACATGAGTTCTCTTGTTCTTTGTAACAAGTGTTATATTAACATCATTGTTCTTTTCTTTTTAACAAGTGTTACATTAACATGAGTGACTCTTGTTCTTTGTAACAAGTGTTATATTAACACGAGTTCTCTTGTTCTTTGTAACAAGTGTTATATTAACATGATTGTCTCTTGTTCTTTGTAACAAGTGTTAAATTAACACGAGTTCTCTTGTTCTTTGTAACAAGTGTTACATTAACATGAGTGTCTCTTGTTCTTTGTAACAAGTGTTACATAAACGTGAGTGTCTTTTGTTCTTTGTAACAAGTGTTACATTAACATGAGTGTCTTGTTCTTTGTAACAAGTGTTATATTAACATGTTACTTGTTACAAAGAACAAGAGAACTCGTGTTTATATTACACTTGTTACAATGTACAAGAGAACTCGTGTTTATCTAACACTTGTTACAATGTACAAGAGACTCATGTTAATGTAACACTTGTTACAAAGAACAAGAAACAATCATATCAATGTAACACTTGTTACAAAGAACAAGAGACACTCATGTTGATATAACACTTGTTACAAAGAACAAGAAGTCGTGTTAATATAACAGTTGCTACAAAAACAAGAGACAATCATGTTAATATAACATTTGTTACAAAGAACAAGAGACACTTATCTTAGTTTAATACTTATTGCAAAGAACAAGAAATCTCATTAATACACAACTTGTTACAATAAGCAGGAGACACTAGTGTTAATGTGACACTTGTTACAAAGAACAAGAGACACTCGTGTTAATATAACACTTGTTACAAAGAACAAGAGACACTTATCTTAGTTTAACACTTATTGCAAAGAACAAGAGAAATCGTTTTAATATAACACTTGTTACAAAGAACAAGAGACACTCATCTTAATGTAACACTTGTTGCAAAGAACAAAAAACAGTCATGTTAATCTAACACTTGTTTCAAAGAACAAGAGACACTGATGTGAATATAACAAGTGTTACATTAATATGAGTGTCTCATGTTCTTTGTAACAAGTGTTACATTAACACGAGTTCTCTTGTTCTTTGTAACAAGTGTTATATTAACATGAGTGTCTCTTGTTTGTTGTAACAAGTGTTACATAAACATGAGTGTCTTGTTCTTTGTAACAAGTGTTACATAAACACGAGTTCTCTTGTTCTTTTACAAGTGTTATATTTTGATGAGTGTCTCTTGTTCTTTTGTAACAAGTGTTACATAAACACGAGTCTCTTGTTCTTTGTAACAAGTGTTATATTAACATGATTGTTTCTTGTTCTTTGTAACAAGTGTTATATTAACATTATTGTTTCTTGTTCTTTGTAACAAGTGTTACATTAACATAAGTGTCTCTTGTTCTTTGTAACAAGTGTTACATAAACATCATTGTCTCTTCTTTTTTGTAACAAGTGTTATATTAACATGAGTTCTCTTATTCTTTGTAACAAGTGTTATATAAACATCATTGTTTCTTGTTTTTTGTAACAAGTGTTACATAAACATGAGTGTCTCTTGTTCTTTGTAACAAGTGTTACATTAACACGAGTGTCTCTTGTTCTTTGTAACAAGTGTTAGATTAACACAAGTGTCTTTGTTTTTTTGTAACAAGTGTTACATTAACATGAATGTCTTGTTATTTATTACAAGTGTTATATTAACATGAGTTCTCTTGTTCTTTGTAACAAGTGTTATATTAACATGAGTGTCTCTTGTTCTTTGCAAGAAGTGTTACATAAAGATGATTGTCTCTTCTTTTTTGTAACAAGTGTTATATTAACATGAGTTCTCTTGTTCTTTGAAACAAGTGTTATATTAACATCATTGTTTTTTGTTTTTTGTAACAAGTGTTACATAAACATGAGTGACTCTTGTTCTTTGTAACAAGTGTTATATTAACACGAGTTCTCTCGTTCTTTGTAAACAAGTGTTATATTAACATGATTGTCTCTTGTTCTTTGTAACAAGTGTAAAATAAACATGAGTTCTCTTGTTCTTTGTTACAAGTATTACATTAACATGAGTGTCTCTTGTTCTTTGTAACAAGTGTTACATAAACGTGAGTGTCTTTTGTTCTTTGTAACAAGTGTTACATTAACATGAGTGTTACGTGTTCTTTGTAACAAGTGTTATATTAACATGTTACTTGTTACAAAGAACAAGAGAACTCGTGTTTATATTACACTTGTTACAATGTAACAAGAGAACTCGTGTTTATCTAACACTTGTTACAATGTAACAGAGACTCATGTTAATGTAACACTTGTTACAAAGAACAAGAAACTAATCATATCAATGTAACACTTGTTACAAAAGAACAAGAGACACTCATGTTGATATAACACTTGTTACAAAGAACAAGAAGTCGTGTTAATATAACAGTTGTTACAAAAACAAGAGACAATCATGTCAATATAACATTTGTTACAAAGAACAAGAGACACTTATCTTAGTTTAATACTTGTTGCAAAGAACAAGAAATCTCATTAATACAAAACTTGGTACAATAAGCAGGAGACACTAGTGTTAATGTGACACTTGTTACAAAGAACAAGACACACTCATGTTAATATAACACTTTGTTACAAGAACAAGAGACACTTATCTTAGTTTAACACTTATTGCAAAAGAACAAGAGAAATCGTTTTAATATTACACTTGTTACAAAGAACAAGAGACACTCATCTTAATGTAACATTGTTTGTTACATTAAACAAGAGACAATCTTGTTATTGTAACACTTGTTACAAAGAACAAAAGTACAGTCATGTTAATCTAACACTTGTTACAAAGAACAAGAAACAATCATGTTAATCATTACACATGTTTCAAAGAACAAGAGACACTGATGTCAATATAACAAGTGTTACATTAATATGAGTGTCTCATGTTCTTTGTAACAAGTGTTACATTAACACGAGTGTCTCTTGTTCTTCGTAACAAGTGTTATATTAACATGAGTCTTGTTTTTGTAACAAGTGTTACATTAACATGAGTGTCTTGTTTTTTGTAACAAGTGTTACATAAACACGAGTTCTCTTGTTCTTTTAACAAGTGTTATATTTTGATGAGTGTCTCTTGTTCTTTGTAACAAGTGTTACATAAACACGGTCTCTCTTGTTCTTTGTAACAAGTGTTATATTAACATGATTGTTTCTTGTTCTTTGTAACAAGTGATATATTAACATTATTGTTTCTTGTTCTTTGTAACAAGTGTAACATTAACATAAGTGCCTCTTGTTCTTTGTAACAAGTGTTACATAAAGATCATTGTCTCTTGTTTTTTTGTAACAAGTGTTATATTAACATGAGTTCTCTTATTCTTTGAAAGAAGTGTTATATTAACATCATTGTTTCTTGTTTTTTCTAACAAGTGTTACATAAACATGAGTGTCTCTTGTTCTTTGTAACAAGTGTTACATTAACACGAGTGTCTCTTGTTCTTTGTAACAAGTGTTAGATTAACACAAGTGTCTTTGTTTTTTGTAACAAGTGTTACATTAACATGAATGTCTTGTTATTTATTACAAGTGCTCTATTAACACGAGTTCTCTTGTTCTTTGTAGCAAGTGTTATATTAACATGAGTGTCTCTTGTTCTATGTAACAAGTGTTACATAAAGATGATTGTCTCTTCTTTTTGTAACAAGTTTTATATTAGCATGAGTTCTCTTATTCTTTGAAACAAGTGTTATATTAACATCATTGTTTTTTGTTTTTTCTAACAAGTGTCACATAAACATGTGTGACTCTTGTTCTTTGTAACATGTTTATATTAACACGAGTTCTCTCGTTCTTTGAAACAAGTGTTATATTAACATGATTGTCTCTTGTTCTTTGTAGCAAGTGTAAAATAAACACGAGTTCTCTTGTTCTTTGTTACAAGTATTACATTAACATGAGTGTCTCTTGCTCTTTGTAACAAGTGTTACATAAACGTGAGTGTCTTTTGTTCTTTGTAACAAGTGTTACATTAACATGAGTGTCGTGTTCTTTGTAACAAGTGTTATATTAACATGTTACTTGTTACAAAGAACGAGAACTCGTGTTTATATTACACTTGTTACAATGTACAAGAGAACTCGTGTTTATCTAACACTTGTTACAATGTACAAGAGACTCTCTTGTTAATGTAACACTTGTTACAAAGAACAAGAAACAATCATATCAATGTAACACTTGTTACAAAGAACAAGAGACACTCATGTTGATATAACACTTGTTACAAAGAACAAGAAGTCGTGTTAATATAACAGTTGCTACAAAAAACAAGAGACAATCATGTCAATATAACATTTGTTACAAAGAACAAGAGACACTTATCTTAGTTTAATACTTATTGCAAAGAACAAGAAATCTCATTAATACAAAACTTGGTACAATAAGCAGGAGACACTAGTGTTAATGTGACACTTGTTACAAAGAACAAGACACACTCGGGTTAATATAACACTTGTTACTAAGAACAAGAGACACTTATCTTAGTTTAACACTTATTGCAAAGAACAAGAGAAATCGTTTTAATATAACACTTGTTACAAAGAACAAGAGACACTCATCTTAATGTAACACTTGTTGCAAAGAACAAAAAATAGTCATGTTAATCTAACACTTGTTTCAAAGAACAAGAGACACTGATGTCAATATAACAAGTGTTAAATTAATATGAGTGTCTCATGTTCTTTTTAACAAGGGTGACATAAACACGAGTTCTCTTGTTCTTTGTAACAAATGCTTTTTTTCCGTAAATGTTTCATTGTTTCTAAAAAGTGTTAAATTAACACGAGTGTCTATTGTTCTTTTTAACAAATGTTTCATTAACACGAGTTCTGTTGTTCTTTGTAAAAGTGTTACATAAATATGAGTGTCTCTTGTTCTTCGTAACAAGTGTTATATTAACATGTCTTTTGTTCTTTGTAACATGTGTTACATAGACATGAGTGTCTCTTGTTTTTTGTTACACGTGTTATATTAACACGAGTTCTCTTGTTCTTTGTAACAAGTGTTATATTAACACGAGTTCTCTTGTTCTTTGTAACAAGTGTTATATTAACATGAGTGTCTCTTGTTCTTTGTAACAAGTGTTACATTGACATGATTGTTTCTTGTTCTTTCTAACAAGTGTTATATTAACATGATTGTCTCTTGTTTTTTGTAGTAACTGTTATATTAACACGTCTTCTTGTTCTTTGTAACAAGTGTTATATCAACATGAGTGTCTCTAGTTCTTTGTAATAAGTGTTAGATAAACACGAGTTCTCTTGTTCTTTGTAACAAGTGTTATATTAACATGTTACTTGTTACAAAGAACAAGAGACACTCACGTTTATGTACCACTTGTTACAAAGAACAAGAGACTCTCATGTTAATTTTACACTTATTGCAAAGAACAAGAAAACTCCAGTTAATATAATACTTGCTACAAAGAATAAGATAACTCGTGTTAATAGAGCACTTGTTACAAAGAACAAGAGACACTCGTGTTGATATAAACATGTTACAAAGAACAAGAGACAATCATGTTTATGTAACACTTGTTAGAAAAAACAAGAAACAATGATGTTAATATAACACTTCTTTCAAAGAATAAGAGAACTCATGCTAATATAAAACTTGTTACAAAAAGAAGAGACAATCATCTTTATGTAACACTTGTTACAAAGAACAAGAGGCACTTATGTTAATGTTACACTTGTTACAAAGAACAAGAAACAATAATGTTAATATATCACTTGTTACAAAGAACAAGAAATAATCATGTTAATCTAACACGTTTCAAAGAACAAGAGACACTGATGTCAATATAACAAGTGTTACATTAATATGAATATCTCATGTTCTTTGTAACTACGGTTACATAAACACGAGTTCTCTTGTTCTTTGTAACAAGTGCTTCATTAACATGAATGTCTTGTTTTTTATTACAAATGCTCTTTTAACACGAGTTCTTTTTACAAAGAACAAGAGAATTCGTGTTTATCTAACACTTGTTACAATGTACAAGAGACACTCATGTGAATGTAACACTTGTTACAAAGAAAAAGAAACAATCATATAAATGTAACACTTGTTACAAAGAACAAGAAGTCGTGTTAATATAACAGTTGCTACAAAAAACAAGAGACAATCATGTTAATATAACATTTGTTTCAAAGAACAAGAGAACTCGTGTTTATGTAATACTTGTTACAAAGAACAAGAAAACTCATACATTAATACAAAACTTGGTACGATAAGCAGTAGACACTCGTGTTAATGTGGCACTTGTTACAAAGAAGAAGACACACTCGTGATAATTTAACACTTGTTACACAGAAAGAGACACTGATGTTAATGTTACACTTGTTACAAAGAAAAAAGAGAAGTCGTGTTAATATAACACTTGTTACAAAGAACAAGAGACACTCATCTTAGTTTAACACTTATTGCAAAGAACAAGAGAAATCGTTTTAATTTAACACTTGTTACAAAGAACAAGAGACACTCACCTTAATGTAACACTTGTTGCAAAGAACAAAAAACAGTCATGTTAATCTAACACTTGTTTCAAAGAACAAGAGAAATCTTGTTATTATAACACTTGTTACAAAGAACAAGAGACATTCATGTTAATGTAACAATTGTTACAAAGAAAAAGAGACACTGATGTCAATATAACAAGTGTCACATTAACAAAAGTGTCTCTTGTTCTTTGTAACAAATGTAATAATAACGTGTTTGTTGTTCTCTTTAACAAGTGTTACATTAATTTGAGTGTCTCTTGTTGTTTGTAACATTTCTTACATTAACATGATTGTCTCTTGTTCTTTCTAGCAAGTGTAATATAAACACGAGTTCTCTTGTTCTTTAATGCAAGTTTTATATTAACACGAGTTTTCTTCTCCCTTGTAACAAGTGTTACATAAACATGAGTGTCTCTTGTTCTTTTTAACAAGTGTTACATTAACATGTGTGTCTTGTTCTTTATTACAAGTGTTATATTAACATGAATATCTCTTTCTGTGTAACAAGTGTTACATCAACATGATTGTCTCATGTTTTTTGTTACAAGTGTTATATTGACATCAGTGTCTTGTTCTTTGTAACAAGTGTTATATTGACATCAATGTCTTGTTCTTTGAAACGTGTTAGAATAATATGATTGTTTCTTGTTTTTTGTAACAAGTGTTACATAAACACGAGTTCTCTTGTTCTTTGTAACAAGTGTTACATTAACGTGAGTGTCTCTTGTTCTTTGTAACAAGTGTTACATAAATACGAGGTCTCTTGTTCTTTCTAACAAGTATTATAATAACGTGAGTGTTTCTTGTTTTTTGAAAGAAGTGTTATATTAACATGATTGTTTCTTATTCTTTGTAACAAGTGTTAGACTAACATGAGTGTCTTGTTCTTTGTGATAGGTGTTATATCAATAGGAGTTCCCTTATAAACTCGTGTTTATGTAACACTTGTTACAAAGAACACGACACTCATGTTAATGTAACACTTGTTACAAAGAACAAAAGACACGTTTATGTAACACTTCTCACAAAGAATAAGAGACACTCATGTTAATTTTACACTTATTGCAAAGAACAAGAGAACTCCAGTTAATATAACACTTGCTACAAAGAACAAGAGAACTCGTGTTAATAGAGCACTTGTAATTAAGAACAAGACATTCATGTTAATGTAACACTTGTTACAAAAAACAAAGACACTCGTGTTAATGTAACACTTGTTAGAAAGAACAAGAGACACTCTTGTTATTGTAAAACTTGTTACAAAGAACAAGAGACACTCAAGTTAATGTAACACTTATTACAATGAACAAGAGGCACTCGTGTTAATGTAACACTTCTCAGAAAAAAGAAACAATGATGTAAATATATCACTTGTTTCAAAGAATAAGAGAACTCATGCTAATATAAAACTTGTTACAAAAAGAAGAGACAATCGTTTTTATGTAACATTTGTTACAAAGAACAAGAAACACTCACGTTATTATAACATTTGTTACAAAGAACAAGAGAACTCGTGTTCATGTAACACATGTTACAAAAAACAAGAAGTCATGTAAATATAACATTTGTTACAAAGAACAAGAGAACTCGTGTCAATGTAATACTTGTTACAAAGAACAAGAAATTAACATGAGTGTCTCTTGTTCTTTGTAACAAGTGTTACATAAACGTGTCTTTTGTTCTATGTAACAAGTGTTACATTAACATGAGTGTCGTGTTCTTTGTAACAAGTGTTATATTAACATGTTACTTTTTACAAAGAACAAGAGAATTCGTGTTTATCTAACACTTGTTACAATGTACAAGAGACACTCATGTGAATGTAACACTTGTTACAAAGAAAAAGAAACAATCATATAAATGTAACACTTGTTACAAAGAACAAGAAGTCGTGTTAATATAACAGTTGCTACAAAAAACAAGAGACAATCATGTTAATATAACATTTGTTTCAAAGAACAAGAGAACTCGTGTTTATGTAATACTTGTTACAAAGAACAAGAAAACTCATACATTAATACAAAACTTGGTACGATAAGCAGTAGACACTCGTGTTAATGTGGCACTTGTTACAAAGAAGAAGACACACTCGTGATAATTTAACACTTGTTACACAGAAAGAGACACTGATGTTAATGTTACACTTGTTACAAAGAAAAAAGAGAAGTCGTGTTAATATAACACTTGTTACAAAGAACAAGAGACACTCATCTTAGTTTAACACTTATTGCAAAGAACAAGAGAAATCGTTTTAATTTAACACTTGTTACAAAGAACAAGAGACACTCACCTTAATGTAACACTTGTTGCAAAGAACAAAAAACAGTCATGTTAATCTAACACTTGTTTCAAAGAACAAGAGAAATCTTGTTATTATAACACTTGTTACAATGAACAAGAGACATTCATGTTAATGTAACAATTGTTACAAAGAAAAAGAGACACTGATGTCAATATAACAAGTGTCACATTAACAAAAGTGTCTCTTGTTCTTTGTAACAAGTGTTATAATAACGTGTTTGTTGTTCTCTTTAACAAGTGTTACATTAATTTGAGTGTCTCTTGTTGTTTGTAACAATTCTTACATTAACATGATTGTCTTTTGTTCTTTCTAGCAAGTGTAATATAAACACGAGTTCTCTTGTTCTTTAATGCAAGTGTTATATTAACACGAGTTTTCTTCTTCCTTGTAACAAGTGTTACATAAACATGAGTGTCTCTTGTTCTTTTTAACAAGTGTTACATTAACATGTGTGTCTCTTCTTTATTACAAGTGTTATATTAACATGAATATCTGTGTAACAAGTGTTACATCAACATGATTGTCTCATGTTTTTTGTTACAAGTGTTATATTGACATCAGTGTCTTGTTCTTTGTAACAAGTGTTATATTGACATCAATGTCTTGTTCTTTGAAACGTGTTAGAATAATATGATTGTTTCTTGTTTTTTGTAACAAGTGTTACATAAACACGAGTTCTCTTGTTCTTTGTAACAAGTGTTACATTAACGTGAGTGTCTCTTGTTCTTTGTAACAAGTGTTACATTAACGTGAGTGTGTCTTGTTCTTTGTAACAAGTGTTACATAAATACGAGGTCTCTTGTTCTTTCTAACAAGTGTTATAATAACGTGAGTGTTTCTTGTTTTTGAAAGAAGTGTTATATTAACATGATTGTTTCTTATTCTTTGTAACAAGTGTTAGACTAACATGAGTGTCTTGTTCTTTGTGATAGGTGTTATATCAATAGGAGTTCCCTTATAAACTCGTGTTTATGTAACACTTGTTACAAAGAACACGACACTCATGTTAATGTAACACTTGTTACAAAGAACAAAAGACACGTTTATGTAACACTTCTCACAAAGAATAAGAGACACTCATGTTAATTTTACACTTATTGCAAAGAACAAGAGAACTCCAGTTAATATAACACTTGCTACAAAGAACAAGAGAACTCGTGTTAATAGAGCACTTGTAATTAAGAACAAGACATTCATGTTAATGTAACACTTGTTACAAAAAACAAAGACACTCGTGTTAATGTAACACTTGTTAGAAAGAACAAGAGACACTCTTGTTATTGTAAAACTTGTTACAAAGAACAAGAGACACTCAAGTTAATGTAACACTTATTACAATGAACAAGAGGCACTCGTGTTAATGTAACACTTCTCAGAAAAAAGAAACAATGATGTAAATATATCACTTGTTTCAAAGAATAAGAGAACTCATGCTAATATAAAACTTGTTACAAAAAGAAGAGACAATCGTTTTTATGTAACATTTGTTACAAAGAACAAGAAACACTCACGTTATTATAACATTTGTTACAAAGAACAAGAGAACTCGTGTTCATGTAACACATGTTACAAAGAACAAGAGCTATGTTAATATAACACTTGTTACGAAGGACAAGAGATACTCGTGTTAATGTAACACTTGTTAAAAAGAGCAAGATACCTCATGTTGATATATCACTTGTTACAAAAAACAAGAAGTCATGTAAATATAACATTTGTTACAAAGAACAAGAGAACTCGTGTTAATGTAATACTTGTTACAAAGAACAAGAAATCTCATTAATACAAAACTTGGTACAATAAGCAGGAGACACTCGTGTTAATGTGACACTTGTTACAAAGAACAAGACACACTAGTGATAATTTAACACTTGTTACACAGAAAGAGACACTGATGTTAATGTTACACTTGTTACAAAGAAAAAAGAGAAGTCGTATTAATATAACACTTGTTACAAAGAACAAGAGACACTCATGTTGATATCACACTTGTTACAAAGAACAAGAAGTCGTGTTAATATAACAGTTGCTACAAAAAAACAGACATTCATGTTAATGTAACACTTGTTACAAAAAACAAGAAACAATCATGTTAATTTAACACATGTTTCAAAGAATAAGAGACACTGATGTCAATATAACAAGTGTTACATTAATATGAGTATCTCATGTTCTTTGTAACAAGTATTACATTAACATGAGTGTCTCTTGCTCTTTATAACAAGTGTTATATTAACACGAGTTCTCTTCTTTGTAATAAGTGTTACGTTAACATGAGTGTCTTTTGTTCTTGATAAGAAGTGTTACATCAATATGAGCGTCTCTTGTTCTTGGTAACAATCATTATATTGACATGAGTTCTCTTGTTCTTTGCAATAAGTGTAAAATTAACATGAGTGTCTCTTGTTCTTTGTAACAAGTGTTACATTAACATGAGTGTCGTGTTCTTTGTAAAAAGCGTTATATTAACATGTTACTTTTTACAAAGAACAAGAGAATTCGTGTTTATCTAACACTTGTTACAATGTACAAGAGACACTCATGTGAATGTAACACTTGTTACAAAGAAAAAGAAACAATCATATAAATGTAACACTTGTTACAAAGAACAAGAAGTCGTGTTAATATAACAGTTGCTACAAAAAACAAGAGACAATCATGTTAATATAACATTTGTTTCAAAGAACAAGAGAACTCGTGTTTATGTAATACTTGTTACAAAGAACAAGAAAACTCATACATTAATACAAAACTTGGAACGATAAGCAGTAGACACTCGTGTTAATGTGGCACTTGTTACAAAGAAGAAGACACACTCGTGATAATTTAACACTTGTTACACAGAAAGAGACACTGATGTTAATGTTACACTTGTTACAAAGAAAAAAGAGAAGTCGTGTTAATATAACACTTGTTACAAAGAACAAGAGACACTCATCTTACTTTAACACTTATTGCAAAGAACAAGAGAAATCGTTTTAATTTAACACTTGTTACAAAGAAAAGAGACACTCACCTTAATGTAACACTTGTTTCAAAGAACAAGAGAAATGTTGTTGTTATAACACTTGTTACAAAGAACAAGAGACATTCATGTTAATGTAACAATTGTTACAAAGAAAAAGAGACACTGATGTCAATATAACAAGTGTCACATTAACAGGAGTGTCTCTTGTTCTTTGTAACAAGTGTTATAATAACGTGTTTGTTGTTCTCTTTAACAAGTGTTACATTAATTTGAGTGTCTCTTGTTCTTTGTAACAATTCTTACATTAACATGATTGTCTCTTGTTCTTTCTAGCAAGTGTAATATAAACACGAGTTCTCTTATTCTTTGTAACAAGTATTACATTAACATGAGTGTCTCTTGCTTTTGTAAAAAGTGTTATATTAACTTGAGTGTCTCTTGTTCTTTGTAACAAGTTTTACAACAACACGAGTGTCTCTTGTTCTTTGTAACTAGTGTTAGATTAACACGAGTGTCTTTGATTTTGTAAGAAGTGTTACATTAACATGAGTGTTGTGTTCTTTGTAACAAGTGTTTTATTGAAATATTACTTGGTACAAAGAACAAGTGAACTCGTGTTGATGTAACACTTGTTACAAAGAACAAGAGAACTCGTGTTTATGTAACACTTGTTACAATGTACAAGAGACTCTCATGTTAATGTAACACTTGTTACAAAGAACAAGATAACTCGTCTTAATATAACACTTGGTACAAAGAACAAAGAACTCGTGTTTATCTAACACTTGTTACAATGTACAAGAGACTCTCATGTTAATGTAACACTTGTTACAAAGAACAAGAGAACTCTTATTAATATAACACTTTTTATAAAGAACTAGAGAACTCGTATTAATATAACACTTGGTACAAAGAACAAAAGAACTCGTGTTTATCTAACACTTGTTACAATGTACAAGAGACTCTCATGTTAATGTAACACTTGTTACAAAGAACAAGAGAACTCGTATTAATATAACACTTGTTACAAAGAACTAGAGACACTCATGTTAATGTAACACTTCTTACAAAGAACAAGAAAGAATCATATCAATGTAACACTTGTTACAAAGAACAAGAGACAATCATGTTGATATATCACTTGTTACAAAAAACAAGAAGTCATGTTAATATAACAGTTTCTACAAAAAAGAGACAATCATGTTAATATAACATTTGTTACAAAGAACAAGAGAACTCGTGTTAATGTAATACTTGTTACAAGGAACAAGAAATCTCATTAATACAAAACTTGGTACAATAAGCAGGAGACACTCGTGTTAATGTGACACTTGTTACACAGAAAGAGACACTGATGTTAATGTTACACTTGTTACAAAGAAAAAAGAGAAGTCGTGTTGATATAACACTTGTTACAAAGAACAAGAAACAATCATGTTAATTTAACACATGTTTCAAAGAACAAGAGACACTGATGTCAATATAACAAGTGTTACATTAATATTAGTATCTCATGTTCTTTGTAACAAGTATTACATTAACATGAGTGTCTCTTGCTCTTTGTAACAAGTGTTATATTAACACGAGTTCCCTTCTTTGTAATAAGTGTTACGTTAACATGAGTGTCTTTTGTTCTTGATAAGAAGTGTTACATCAATATGAGCGTCTCTTGTTCTTGGTAACAAGTATTATATTGACATGAGTTCTCTTGTTCTTTGCAATAAGTGTAAAATTAACACGAGTGTCTTTGATTTTGTAACAAGTGTTACATAAACGTGAGTGTCTTTTGTTCTTTGTAACACGTGTTATATTAACACGAGTTCTCTTGTTCTTTGTAGCATGTGGTATAGTAACTAGAGTTCTGTTGGTCTTTGCAGTAAGTGTAAAATTACCGTGAGTGTCTGTTGTTCTTTGTAACAAGTGTTACATAAACGTGAGTGTCTTTTGTTCTTTGTAACAAGTGTTAGATACACGTGAGTGTCTTTTGTTCTTTGTAAAAGTGTTACATTAACATGATCGTCTTTTGTTCTTTGTAAGAAGTGTTACATTAACATGAGTGTTGTGTTCTTTGTAACAAGTGTTTTATTGAAATATTACTTGGTACAAAGAACAAGTGAACTCGTGTTGATGTAACACTTGTTACAAAGAACAAGAGAACTCGTGTTTATGTAACACTTGTTACAATGTACAAGAGACTCTCATGTTAATGTAACACTTGTTACAAAGAACAAGAGAACTCGTGTTTATGTAACACTTGTTAGAAAGAACTAGAGACACTCATGTTGATATAACACTTGTTACAAAGAACAAGGTGTCGTGTTAATATAACAGTTGCTACAAAAAACAAGAGACATTCATATTAATGTAACACTTGTTACAAATAACAAGAGACACTGATGTCAATATAACAAGTGTTACATTAATATGAGTGTTTCATGTTCTTTGTGACAAGGGTTAGATTAACATGAGTGTCTCTTGCTCTTTGTAACAAGTGTTATATTAACACGTGTTCTCTTCTTTGTAATAAGTGTTAGATTAACATCAGTGTCTTTCGTTCTTGATAAGAAGTGTTACATTAACATGAGCGTCTCTTGTTCTTGGTAAGAAGTATTACATTGACATGAGTTCTCTTGTTCTTTGCAATAAGTGTAAAATTAACATGAGTGTCTCTTGTTCTTTGTAACAAGTGTTACATAAACGTGAGTGTCTTTTGTTCTTTGTAACACGTGTTATATTAACATGTTACTTTTTACAAAGAAGAAGAGAATTCCTGTTTATCTAACACTTGTTACAATGTACAAGAGACACTCATGTTAATGTAACACTTGTTACAAAGAAACAATCATATGAATGTAACACTTGTTACAAAGAACAAGACACACTCGTGTTAATGTGACACTTATTACAAAGAACAAGACACACTCGTGTTAATGTGACACTCATTAGAAAGAACAAGACACACTCGTGTTAATATAACACTTGTTACTAAGAATAAGAGACACTTATCTGAGTTTAACACTTATTGCAAAGAACAAGAGAAATCGTTTTAATATAACACTTGTTACAAACAACAAGAGACACTCATCTTAATGTAACACTTATTGCAAAGAACAAAAAACAGTGATGTTAATCTAACACATGTTTCAAAGAACAAGAGACACTGATGTGAATATAACAAGTGTTACATTAATATGAGTGTTTCATGTTCTTTGTGACAAGGGTTATTTAAACACGAGTTCTCTTGTTCTTTGTAACAAGTGCTTTATTAACGTAAGTTTTTCATATACTTTGTAACAAGTGTTAAATTAACACGAGTGTCTATTCTTCTTTTTAACAAATGTTTCATTGACACGAGTTCTGTTGTTCTTTGTAACAAGTGTTATATTAACGTATCTCTTGTTCTTTGTAACATGTGTTACATAAACATGAGTGTCTCTTGTTTTTTGTAACTAGTCTTACATGAACACGAGTTCTCTTGTTCTTCGTAACTGTGTTATATTAACATGATTGTTTCTTGTTCTTTGTAACAAGTGATATATCAACATGATTGTTTCTTGTTCTTTGTAACAAGTGTTACATTAACATGAGTGTCTCTTGTTCTTTGTAACAAGTGTTATATTAACGTGTCTCTTGTTCTTTGTAACATGTGTTACATAAACATGAGTGTCTCTTGTTTTTTGTAACTAGTCTTACATGAACACGAGTTCTCTTGTTCTTTGTAACAAATGTTATAATAACGTGAGTGTTTCTTGTTCCTTGTAACAAGTGTTACATAAAGATGATTGTCTCTTCTTTTTGTAACAAGTTTTATATTAGCATGAGTTCTCTTATTCTTTGAAGCAAGTGTTATATTAACATCATTGTTTCTTATTTTTTCTAACAAGTGTTACATTGACATCAGTGTGTTGTTCTTTGAAACGTGTTAGAATAATATGATTGTTTTTTGTTTTTTGTAACAAGTGTTACATAAACACGAGTTCTTTTGTTCTTTGTAACAAGTGTTACATTAACGTGAGTGTCTCTTGTTCTTTGTAACAAGTGTTACATAAATACGAGGTCTCTTGTTCTTTCTAACAAGTGTTATAATAACGTGAGTGTTTCTTGTTTTTTGAAAGAAGTGTTATATTAACATGATTGTTTCTTATTCTTTGTAACAAGTGTTAGACTAACATGAGTGTCTTGTTCTTTGTAATAGGTGTTATATCAATAGGAGTTCTCTTATTCTTTATAACAAGTGTTATATTAACACGAGTTCTTTTGTTCTTTTTAACAGTTGTTATTATTGATCAGACATTATGTGGTGCTCTTAATGGCATCATATGACAACTTTGGCCTTTATATCCACATAATATCCTTTATATCCCTGTGAAGTTTAACCTTCTTGTGCCATATTGGTTTTGAGATATGACATAATTACTGCAAAAACTCTTTATAATCACAATTTCTTTTTACGTATTTTGCAATTGGTTTATTTTAATGTGAGAAAATATATTGGATTGTAATGTTAAATGCACTCTAAAATACCATAAATTCTATCAAAAGAAAACATTATGTGGTTTGATTATCTGATATCAGTAAAGAATGATGAAATTTTGACAACTTACGCATACTAATAAATCTAAATTTATGTTACTTTCCAATTGAGATAAGTCCATTTGTTTCTTTGGCAATATTGTAGGTACTTTGAAAATACATTGCTGATATAATGTTGCTTGTCATATATAGTTATACTAAATGAAACTTGATACCTTCCTGATTCAGACATTGCTGTCAGAAATATTTTAAAGTTGGAGAGAAAAATTAGATGTCCTGTTTTTATTGATGGTAGATAACAGAGTTGGAAAGGTTTATAACTTTTTCCAATTTTTTATAGGTATAGCAATATATTCAAATGCTGGTATTTTAAGTTGGCATTTAGTTTCATCAGCATAAGAGGCCTTAAAGTCTGTATAAACAATGTGTGTGCGTTTTCTTATAGCAAAGCCACCTTGAGCTATCTGCTGATGTAAATCAATAGACTTACTATTGTACTAGTGGGGTGTGTGGAAAATGATCCTTAAAGAATGACAGTATGAACATTAGTGGATTCTAATGGTCAGAAGTATAGGTTGGTTGGCTTCACCTTAACTGAGCCAGCTTCTGCATAGGAACTGAGTACTGTTTACGTGTAGATGGTATTGGAGTGTTTGGATTTTGGCTGAAGGCTAAGCATGTTTGCCATTATCAAAAGAATGACAACAAAGAACAGCACAGCTGATAAGGTATTGGTCAACAAAGTCACAGTGAAGCCAGTGGACTGAGAAAGTTCACAGACACTGGGCATGTACATTCCATGGATGATTCGATTATGAGTACATGTGAACCTACATACCAGTATCACTTGACAGTAGTAGTCTCTTGATTATTCCACCCGAAAGATAGATTTTTTGAGAGGAGTGTAATAGTTATAACCTGGCAGTTATAACTTTTTCAACCAACACACTAGACTGACCATCTGATTAATAAATATTCACCCAATTTTGTATTTTTAATCTGTTCTTTTGCTGTTTAAGATCAAATTTTTGACCATTTTGGCTGTCATGTTCTCAAACTAGTCAGTGAAGTGAAGTTCCTTAGTGTGCTGAAGCTTTATAGTATTATAAAACTATTATATTTGTTTGGCAAATAACAGTGGACATCCAGCAATTTCTTTTTGGTAATGAACTAGATTTTCATACTGACCCAAAGACACGTGGATCCAGCCTGACATTCCACCTAGTAAAATCTATGCTAAAAGATGCATTGCCAGGTCATTCATTGGACATTTGGGACCTAACTGATTCTGAAGTCTGGGGACCAAGCAGACCTAAGAGCCTTACACCTTATTGGACAGAGTGGCAGAATCCACTAATGATTAGCTAAGCACCATCTTTGTACCAGTGGTGCAGACATGGCAGTCAGCTTCCAAAACATTGTTATCAAGAAAGATGAATGGTAGGCCCTTCAGTATCAAGAACCCTCTCCTAAGTGTCTTATCATAATGTGTCTATAAACAATGAGCCACAAGTAGTGTACATGCATTGGTCTGTGCAAAATATCACTATATCTCTAAGCCAGAGAAGCCCTGTGAGAGTTGAGGTTGTCCTAAAGGACAGCTGAATGTTGGGTGGCAGAGAAACACGTCTTCCAGAACTCAGTACCACAAATAACAAATACCACACCTTTGGAATCATTGTTGCTAGTAGCCAACAAACTGTGAAGATCTTATTGTCAGTAGTGTCATCAATAATAACAGAGGGATAAACAAAGGGATCACTGGACTGCTGGCAGTGTTAAATATGTGGCCAGTGACCAAGAGGTTCTGAAGATTGCATCAATTGCAGATGATGGCTGACTTGTAAATGAAACCATCAACATTCATTGCCATCGTCCTGACAGTGATGCAAGTTCAATTTTTTAAAGTATGCACGTCAGGAAATATCCACAAAAAGCTTGGACCATGTATAACTGCAAATATCTACTGCAGTAACACCACCAGCTGCTGACAGAGCTGGCTTAAACCAGCCAAACTTTAGACTGAGCTAGAGAAATAATAAGAGACACCACAGCAGCCAATTGGTGATCCACTGCCACTATAGAGGGTGTGATGTTGGATATGAAGTGTGAGTGATGAAAGTTAGACCTCATTTCTGCTGCTTAGGTTAGTATAAATTTTCCCCATGTGTAGGAGGTGGACAAAAAAAAAGTTGCCTTTTTAATTTGTTATATCTTTTATTAGATGACAGAAAAATATCTAAAACGTATGTTTTTAGAACACACTTGATGAGATCTGTTCAAATATGATCTTAAATCCTAATTATAACAATTGTAGGCAACTAGGAATAAGAATATCTAAGAAACTGTAGCAGGGTGCACATAACTTCTTATGATAAAATGTCACAAAAATCATAAAAAGTTCAGGTATTTACAAAAGCCATGTAAAAATTAGGATTTGATATCAAATTTGAAAAAATATATAGCACATTCTAAAAACATAGTTTTTACAAATTTTTCTATTATTTATTAAAAGACATAACAAATTAACATTTTAAAAGGGGCAACTTCTTTTGTTCACTCCCTGTGTGTGTATATATATATATATTTAATTGAGTGATATATAAGCATCGTGGTATTTTCTCTTTTTATTTGCTTTTTCTCTTCTGATATATTGTTTTTGGTATTTAAGAATGAGTAATTGATTAAAGTATACATAATTTGCAGTGGCTGGCTAGTGGGTTTGATTTATTTGGTTTTATAATGTAAACATACCAATTTAAGTACATATGTCCCTACATTTTTTTTATTATAATCATTATGTTAGTACTGAATTTCTTGAAAAGATTAATTTGTTTAGTATGTATTATTAAGTGTTATTTTATATATACTTTTAAATTTTTTTAGAAGTAATTTTATTTAATGCATAAAGGCTTAATTTTTGATCTAATGCTGATTTGTTCTTCATTTGTCATAGAGCAAAAGAAGTTATTAATTTATCTATCTTTATTTCATCTAAAGAATAGCTTCCTCTTATGTCATGAGTTGTTATTCAAGGGTTATTTTGCATTTCATTGTTTGCAGTTTTATGTATTATTCTTAAACATTATTTTTCATTGTAACTATACATTAAATGTATATTATTTAAATCATTTTTGTATTGAGATTGAAATTTGTATTTCCTGCTATGTTAAAATTTATTTTGTATAATCATTATAGAAGGGTTTTCTTTATTGCATTTCTTTGTTAAAAGTTTCTGAAGTGTTCATTATAGGGTTTATATAGTTGTTCTGTACTTTGGTGGTAAATTTCTGTGTTGTAAGGCGTGTTAATAAAATTATGATATTGAATTCTTTTTATGGAGAATTTTTAAAATTAGGATGGTGTATCGAGTTCTTTGTCTAAGGGTTGTGCTGTCTTTGTCATAAGTGTTCACAAGAATGGTAAAAACTTAACACACTGTGTAACCATGGTTCAACTTTGAATTTTACTTTTTTGAAAGTTAAAATTACCTACTAGTTTGAAGACAAGTCTGAATTAGGGGAGAGAGAAAAATATTGTGTGTACAAATAAATACATGTAATTTAAATACAACAAGGAATATGCCAGTATGTTGAGACTGTCCTATCCACTGTACTAAACCCTAAAATAATAACAAAACACTCAAAGCCATCCCTTATTATTCAGATATGTAATGTGTCTTCCCTTTAACTTCCTCAGATTAACTGCATGTACTACATCTGAAAGCAATCCTTTTGAGAGGTTAGCTACCCTGTTAGAAAAATAAAGTTGTCTTAGTTAAAGACAACTGTTACGTTTGTAATTTCCCTTAACAGTCTTAAACACCTCAATCAGTATTTGACATAGTATGTTTTTGAATTTATAATTTGTTCTCTGTGTGTGTGTGTGTTCATATATATATACAGGTAGGTAATTTGATGTTGTTTAAGTTATCTTTCTCCTTACCATTGTATTGAGCTCACACCTATTCTGCTCATGGTGTAGTGGGCCTCTTGATGAATCTGATGTTGCCTGTAAAGTGAGAAATATTGAGTTTAAACAGTCTGGTAGATAGTTTAAGCTCAATAAAATGATGATACTTATTTTTGTAGAAGAGACTGTTTATTGTTCCATGGGCAAATATACACACGCAATGTTTGTGTTAGTGAATTAATAAGGATTGTTTGTTTGTAGTTATTTTGAACCCAGTCTTTTTCTTTCATGAACTCAGTTACTAAGAGATTCTGTACTACTTCATTATATAAATATTTCATAGAATTTTCAATTATTAAGTTTCTGTATCCAATTTTTCTGATACTAATGCAGCTCTACTTGAACATAGTATATTATTAAAGATTCCACATAACTCACTGCATTAGCCTAAATTACACTCTAATAAAGATCTTATTATTAAGTACTGTATGGAAATCAGATCTTATCAGTTGAAAGTTGTAAATAACTATTTATACTGATTGATTAATTAAATCTTAATTGTAAGTGTAACTCAAGATAGTTTATACAACTTCATAACTGGCTATTATTTCCAACAGTCTCTTTTTTACATTGAAATTTGCACTTTTTCTCTTTTCATTTTAGGTAATATATTAAGTTTCTTTACAGATGACCTAACGACAATTATGGCTGTTTTGTTTCTTGTTATTTTCAGGAAGTTCAAGTGTCTATCACAGGTTCTATTTCTTCACATGAGAAAAGTACAGCGTTTACTCAAAGAGACTGCAGTGACTTGTCTGATAATCAAAAGTTTAAAACCATAAAACAAAGGGTATGTATTATCTATACCTGTGTATATATTTATATGTATTTGATATTTACGTATAAAGCAGTGTAAGGCTGTCAATAAAATATATAGTTCCAGACCACATAGAAGACTGAATATTGTTTGTGAGTTTGTAAAATTTTTGTAAACAAATAATTATTTGTATTCACTATTTGTAATCATCATTATTTTAAATTGCATTGTTTTTTGTATATAAATGTATATAAATGTATATACACAAAGAAAATTGTGTGTATGTCTTGTTGGCAAGTATAATAAATTTGATACATATTAATATTTATTTAAGTTCTCAATTAAAATGTCCAGGATATTTTTGAAATCATAATGTGTAACATACATAACATAATAAATCAGAGACTTGTCCAAGATAAATTATAACATGTAACAGGAGAACTCCAACGATTGGACTGTAACAAACAACAAGGAATAAGTGTTATATCAACACAAATTCTCTTGTTCTTTCTCTGACAAGTGATACATTAACATGACTGTCTCTTGTTCTTTGTAACAAATGCTACATAAACACGAGTTCTCTTGTTCTTTGTAACAAATGCTACATAAACACGAGTTCTCTTGTTCTTTGTAACTAGTGTTACATTAACGTGAGTGTCTCTTGTTCTTTCTAAATAGTGTTACATAAACACGAGTTCTCTTGTTCTTTGTAACAAGTGTTACATTTTCATGAGTGTCTCTTGTTCTTTGTAACAAGTGTTACATTTTCATGAGTGTCTTTTGTTCTTTGTAACAAGTGTTACATTTTCATGAGTGTCTTTTGTTCTTTGTAACAAGTGTTACATAAACATGGAATCTTGTTCTTTGTAAGAAGTGTTATATTTACATGATTGTCTCTTGTTCTTTGTAACAAGTGTTATATTAACACGAGTTATTTTCTTATTTGTAACAAATGTTACATTGACACGAGTTTCTCTTGTTCTTTGTAACAAGTGTTGTATCAACATGAGTGTCTCTTGTTCTTTGTAATCGGTGTTATATCAATACGAGTTCTCTTGTTCCTTGTAAGAAGTGTTACATTAACACGAGTCTCTCTTGTTCATTGAAACAAATGTTATATTAATATGGTTGTGTCTTGTTCTTTGAAACAAATGTTATATTAACATGATTGTTTCTTGTTCTTTGTGAGAAATGTTACATAAATATGATTGTCTCTTCTTTTTCTAATAAGTTTTATATTAGCACGAGTTCTTTTATTCTTTGTAACAAGTATTACATTAAAATGAGTGTCTCTTGTTCTTTGTAACAAGTGTTACATTAAAACGAGTGTCTATTGTTCTTTGTAACAAGTGTTATATTAACAAGACTTCTTTTGTTCTTTGTAAAAAGTGTTACATAAACATGATTGTTTCTTGTTTTTTGTAACCAGTGTTACATTAACACGAGTTCTCTTGTTCTTTGTAACAAGTGTTACATAAACATGAGTGTCTCTTTTTTGTAACAAGTGTTATATTAATACGATTCTCTTCTTCGTAATAAGTGTTATATTAAAATGAGTCTCTTCTTCTTTGTAACAATTGTTATATTGACATGATTTCTCTTGTTTTTTTGACATGTGTTACATTGAGATGAGTGTCTTTTGTTTTTTGTAACAAGTGTTACATAAAAACGAGTTTTTTTGTTTGTAACAAGTGTTGTATTATCACGATTTTTTTCTCCTTTGTAACAAGTTTTACATTCACATGAGTGTCTCTTGTTCTTTGTAACAAGTGTTAAATTAACACGAGTTCTCTTGTTGTTTTTGACAAGTGTTACATTAACATGAGTGTTTCTTTTTCTTTGTAAAAAGTGTTATATTAACATGTATCTTGTTCTTTGCAACAAGTGTTACGTTAACATGAGTGTTTTTTGTTCTTTGGAACAAGTGTTATATTAACACAGTTCTCTTGTTCTATGTAACAAGTGTTACATTAACATGAGTGTCTCTTGTTCTTTGTAAGAAGTGTTATATTAACATGAGTGTCTCTTGTTCTTTAAAACAAGTGTTACATTAACATGAGTGTGTGTTGTTCTTTGTAACAAGTGTTACATTAACATGAGTGTCTCTTTCAGTGAAACAAGTGTTAAATTAACATGAGTGTCTCATTTTCTTTGTAACAAGTGTTATATTGACATCAGTGTCTCTTGTTCTTTGAAACGTGTCAGATTAACATGATTGTTTCTTGTTCTTTGTAACAAGTGTCACATAAATATGAGTGTCTCTTGTTCATTGTAAGAAGTGTTATATTGACATGAGGCCTCTTGTTTTTTTAACAAGTGTTACATTAACTCGAGTGTCTCTTGTTCTTTGTAACAAGTGTTATATTAACATTTATCTTGTTCTTTGCAACTAGTGTTACATTAACATGAGTGTCTCTTGTTCTTTGCAACAAGTGTTACGTTAACTCGAGTGTTTCTTGTTCTTTGTAACAAGTGTTATATTAACACGAGTTCTCTTGTTCTTTGTAACAAGTGTTACATTAAAGATGTCTCTTTCTCTTTGTAACAAGTGTTATATTAACACGAGTTCTCTTGTTCCTTGTAACAAGTGTTACATAAACATGAGTGTTTCCTGTTCTTTTTAACAAGTGTTACCTTAATATGAGTGTCTATTGTTCTTTATGACAAGTGTTATATTCACAAGACTTCTCTTGTTCTTTGTAACAATTGTTACATTAACATGAGTGTCTCTTGCTCTTTGTAACAAGTGTTATATTAACACGACTTCTCTTCTTCTTTGTAACAAGTGTTACATAAACATGAGTGTTTCTTGTTTTTTGCAACAAGTGTCGTATTAACTCGAGTTCTTTTGTTCTTTATAACAAGTATTACATAAACACGAGAACTATTGTTCTTTGTAAGAAGTGTTACATTAACGTGAGTGTCTTTTGTTTTTTGTAACAAGTGTTACATAAACACGAGCTCTCTTGTTCTTTGTAACAAGTGTTATAATAACGTGACTGTTTCTTTTTCTTTGTAACAAGTTTTATACTAACGTGAGTGGGTTTTTTGTGACAACTGTTATATTAAAATGATTGTTTCTTCTTCTTTGTAAGAAGTGTTACATTAACATGAGTGTCTCTTGTTCTTTGTGATAGGCGTTATATCAATACGAGTTCTCTTGTTCTTTGCCACAAGTGTTATATTAACACGAGTTCTTTTGTTGTTTTTAACAGGTGTTACATTAACACGAGTGTCTCTTGTTCATTGAAACAAGTGTTATATTAATATGGTTGTGTGTTGTTGTTTGAAACTAGTGTTATATTAACATTATTGTTTCTTGTTGTTTGTACGAAGTGTTACATGAAGATGATTGTCTCTTCTTTTTGTAATTAGTTATATATTAGCACGAGTTTTCGTATTCTTTGTAACAAGTATTACACTAACATGAGTGTGTCTTGTTTTTTGTAACAAGTGTTACATTAACACGAGTGTCTCTTGTTCTTTGTAAGAAGTTTTTTATTAACATGTTTCTTCTTCTTTGTAACGAGTGTTATATTAACTAGACTTCTCTTGTTCTTTACAAAAAGTGTTAGATAAACATGAGTGTCTTTTGTTTTTTGTAATAAGTCTTATATAAACACGAGTTCTTTTGTTCTTTGTAATAAGTGTTATATTAACATTAGTGTTTCTTGTTCTTTGTAAGAAGTGTTACATTAACACGAGTTTTTTGTTTTTTGTAACACGTGTTACACAAACATGAGTTTCTCTTGTTGTTTTTACTAAGTGTTACATTAACATGTGTGTTTCTTGTTTTTTGTAACAAATGTTATATTAACACAGTTCTCTTGTTCTATGTAACAAGTGTTACATTAACATGAGTGTCTCTTGTTCTTTGTAAGAAGTGTTATATTAACATGAGTGTCTCTTGTTCTTTAAAACAAGTGTTACATTAACACGAGTTCTCTTGTTCTTTTAACAAGTGTTACATTAACATGAGTGTGTGTTGTTCTTTGTAACAAGTGTTACATTAACATGAGTGTCTCTTTCTGTGAAACAAGTGTTAAATTAACATGAGTGTCTCATTTTCTTTGTAACAAGTGTTATATTGACATCAGTGTCTCTTGTTCTTTGAAACGTGTCAGATAAACATGATTGTTTTTTGTTCTTTGTAAGAAGTGTTATATTATCACGAGTTTTCGTTTTCTTTGTAATAAATGTTACATTAACATGAGAGTGTTGTTCTTTGTAACAAGTGTTACATTAGATCGAGTTCTCTTGTTCTTTGTAACAAGTGTTACATTGACATGACTGTCTCTTGTACTTTGTAACAAATGTTATAATAACGTGTATATTTTTCTTTGTAACAAGTGTTATATGAACATGAGTTTCTTGTACTTTCTAACAAGTGTTATAATAACGTGTATCTTTTTCTTTGTAAGAAGTGTTACATAAACACGGTCTCTTGTTCGTTGTAACATGTGTTGTAGTAATACTACTTTTTTTTCTTTGTAACAAGTATTATATTAACACGACCTCTTCTTCTTTGTAACAAGTGTTAGATTAACATGAGTGTCTCTTGTTCGTTGAAACAAGTGTTATATTAACACGAGGTTTCTTGTTCTTTGTAACAAGTTTTATATTAACATGATTTTTTATTGTTCATTTTAACAAGTGTTACATTAACATGAGTGTCCATTGTTTTTGGTAACAAGTGTTATATTATCACGAGTTCTCTTCTTTTTTGTAACAAAAATTACGATAACATGAGTTTTTCTGTTTTTTATAACAAGTGTTATATTAACATGAGTTTTTTGTTCTTTGTAAAAAGTGTTACATTAACATGAGTGTCTCTTGTTCTTTGTAACAAGTGTTATATTAACATCTTTTTGTTTGTAGCATGTGTTATATTAACACGAGTGTCTCTTGTTCTTTGTAACAAGTGTTATATTAACATGTCCTTTTTTGTTTGTAGCAAGTGTTATATTAACACGAGTGTCTCTTGTTTTTTGTAACAAGTGTTATATGAACACGAATTCTCATGTTCTTTGAAACAAGTGTTATATTAACATGATTGTTTCTCGTTCTTTGTAACATGTGTTACATTGACATGATTGTCTCTTGTTCTTTGAAACAAGTGTTATATTAACATGATTGTTTTTTGTTCTTTGTAAGAAGTGTTATATTATGACGAGTTTTCGTTTTCTTTGTAATAAATGTTACATTAACATGAGAGTGTTGTTCTTTGTAACAAGTGTTACATTAGATCGAGTTCTCTTGTTCTTTGTAACAAGTGTTACATTAACATGACTGTCTCTTGTACTTTGTAACAAGTGTTATAATAACGTGTATCTTTTTCTTTGTAACAAGTGTTATATGAACATGGGTGTCTTGTTCTTTGTAACAAGTGTTTCATAAACACGAATTCTCTTGTTCTTTGTAAGAAGTGTTACATAAACACGGTCTCTTGTTCGTTGTAACATGTGTTATAGTAATACTACTTTTTTTTCTTTGTAACAAGTATTATATTAACACGACCTCTTCTTCTTTGTAACAAGTGTTAGATTAACACGAGGTTTCCTGTTCTTTGTAACAAGTTTTATATTAACATGATTTTTTATTGTTCATTTTAACAAGTGTTACATTAACATGAGCGTCCCTTGTTTTTGGTAACAAGTGTTATATTATCACGAGTTCTCTTCTTTTTTGTAACAAAAATTACGATAACATGAGTTTTTCTGTTTTTTGTAACAAGTGTTATATTAACATGAGTTTTTTGTTCTTTGTAAAAAGTGTTACATTAACATGAGTGTCTCTTTTTTGTAACAAGTGTCATATTAACACAAGTTTTCTTGTTCTTTGTAACAAGTGTTATATTAACACGATTTCTCTTCTTCGCAATAAATGTTATATTAACATGAGTCTCTTGTTCTTTGTAACAAGTGTTATATTAACAGGAGTTCTCTTGTTTTTAACAAGTGTTACATTGAGATGAGTGTCTTGTTTTTTGTAATAAGTGTTACATAAAAACGAGTTTTCTTGTTTGTAACAAGTGTTATATTATCACGATGTCTTTTGTTCTTTGTAACAAGTGTTACCTTCACATTAGTGTCTCTTGTTCTTTGTAACAAGTGTTACCTTCACATTAGTGTCTCTTGTTCTTTGTAACAAGTATTACACTAACATGAGTGTGTCTTGTTTTTTGTAACAAGTGTTACATTAACATGAGTGTCTCTTGTTCTTTCTAAGAAGTGTTATATTAACACGACTTCTCTTGTTCTTTGTGATAAGTGTGACATAAACATGAGTGTTTCTTGTTTTTTGTAACACGTGTAACATTTACAAAAGTGTCTCTTGTTCTAAGAAAGAAGTGTCAGATTAACCTGATTGTCTCTTGTTATTTGTAACAAGTGTTACATTAACAGGAGTTGTGTTGTTTTTTCAAACAAGTGTTATATTAACATGAGTGTCTCGTTCTTTGTAACAAGTGTTACATTAACACGAGTTCTCTTGTTCATTGGAAAAGTTTTATATTAACATGATTGTTTCTTGTTTTTTGTGGCAAGTTTTATATTAACACGAGTTCTCTTGTTCTTTGTAAAAGTGTTACATAAACATGAGTGAATCTCTTTTTTGTTATTAGTGTCATTTTTACACGAGTTCTCTTTTTATTGAAACAAGTATGATATTAATATGGTTGTGTCGTGTTCTTTGTAACAAGTTATATATTATCACGAGTTCTTTTGTTTTTTGTAATAAGTTTTACATTAATATGAGTTTTTTATTTTTTTGTAACAACTGTTAGAGTAACATGTTAACACGAGTTCTCTTGTTCTTTCTAACAAGCGTTACATCAACACTTCTCTTGTTCCTTGTAACAAGTGTTATATTAACACGAGTTTTCTTGTTCTTTGTAAGAAGTGTTACATTAACACGAGTGTCTCTTGTTCATTGAAAGAAGTGTTATATTAATATGGTTGTGTATTGTTCTTTGAAACAAGAGTTATATTAAGATGATTGTTTCTTGTTCTTTGTGAGAAGTGTTACATAAAGATGATTGTCTCTTTTTTTTGTAATAAGTTTTATATTAGCACGAGTTCTCTTATTCTTTGTAACAAATATTACAATAAAATGAGTTTCTCTTGTTCTTTGTAATAAGTGTTACATTAACACGAGTGTCTCTTGTTCTTTGTAACAAGTTTTTTATTAACATGTCTCTTGTTCTTTGTAACAAGTGTTACATAAACATGAGTGTCTCTTCTTCATTGTCACAAGTGTTATATTAACAGTTCTCTTGTTTGCAAGAAATGTTTCATTAACACGAGTTCTCTTGTTCTTTGTAAAAGTGTTAGATTAACATGAGTGTCTATAGTTCTTTGTAACAAGTGTTATATTAACAAGACTTCTCTTGTTCTTTGTAAAAAGTGTTACAAAATCTTGATTGTTTCTTGTTTTTTGTAACAAGTGTTATATTAACACGAGTTCTTTTGTTCTTTGTAAGAAGTGTTACATTAACATGAGTGTCTTTTGTTTTTTGTAACAAGTGTTACATAAACACGAGCTCTCTTGTTCTTTGTAACAAGTGTTATAATAACGTGACTGTTTCTTTTTCTTTGTAACAAGTTTTATACTAACGTGAGTGTTGTTTTTTATGACAACTGTTATATTAAAATGATTGTTTCTTGTTCTTTGTAAGAAGTGTTACATTAACATGAATGTCTCTTGTTCTTTGTGATAGGCGTTATATCAATACGAGTTCTCTTGTTCTTTGCCACAAGTGTTATATTAACACGAGTTCTTTTGTTGTTTTTAACAGGTGTTACATTAACACGAGTGTCTCTTGTTCATTGAAACAAGTGTTATATTAATATGGTTGTGTGTTGTTGTTTGAAACTAGTGTTATATTAACATTATTGTTTCTTGTTGTTTGTACGAAGTGTTACATGAAGATGATTGTCTCTTCTTTTTGTAATTAGTTATATATTAGCACGAGTTTTCGTATTCTTTGTAACAAGTATTACATTAACATGAGTGTGTCTTGTGTTTTGTAACAAGAGTTACATTAACACGAGTGTCTCTTGTTCTTTGTAACAAGCTTTTATTAACATGTTTATTGTTCTTTGTAAGAAGTGTTACATTAACACGAGTTTTTTGTTTTTTGTAACAAGTGTTACACAAACATGAGTTTCTCTTGTTGTTTTTACTAAGTGTTACATTAACATGTGTGTTTCTTGTTTTTTGTAACAAATGTTATATTGACATCAGAGTCTTGTTCTTTGTAACAAGTGTTACATTAACATGAGTGTCTCTTTTTTTGTAACAAGTGCTATATTAATACGATTCTCTTCTTCGTAATAAGTGTTATATTAAAATGAGTCTCTTCTTCTTTGTAACAATTGTTATATTGACATGATTTCTCTTGTTTTTTTGACATGTGTTACATTGAGATGAGTGTTTTTTGTTTTTTGTAACAAGTGTTACATAAAAACGAGTTCTTTTGTTTGTAACAAGTGTTGTATTATCACGATTTTTTTGTCCTTTGTAACAAGTTTTACATTCACATGAGTGTCTCTTGTTCTTTGTAACAAGTGTTAAATTAACACGAGTTCTCTTGTTGTTTTTGACAAGTGTTACATTAACATGAGTGTCTCTTTTTCTTTGTAAAAAGTGTTATATTAACATGTATCTTGCTCTTTGCAACAAGTGTTATGTTAACATGAGTGTTTTTTGTTCTTTGGAACAAGTGTTATATTAACACAGTTCTCTTGTTCTATGTAAGAAGTGTTACATTAACATGAGTGTCTCTTGTTCTTTGTAAGAAGTGTTATATTAACATGAGTGTCTCTTGTTCTTTAAAACAAGTGTTACATTAACACGAGTTCTCTTATTCTTTGTAACAAATATTACAATAAAATGAGTGTCTCTTGTTCTTTGTAATAAGTGTTACATTAACACGAGTGTCTCTTGTTCTTTGAAACAAGTTTTTTATTAACATGTCTCTTGTTCTTTGTAACAAGTGTTACATAAACATGAGTGTCTCTTCTTCATTGTCACAAGTGGTATATTAACAGTTCTCTTGTTTGCATGAAATGTTTCATTAACACGAGTTCTCTTGTTCTTTGTAAAAGTGTTAGATTAACATGAGTGTCTATAGTTCTTTGTAACAAGTGTTATATTAACAAGACTTCTCTTGTTCTTTGTAAAAAGTGTTACAAAATCTTGATTGTTTCTTGTTTTTTGTAACAAGTGTTATATTAACACGAGTTCTTTTGTTCTTTGTAAGAAGTGTTACATTAACGTGAGTGTCTTTTGTTTTTTGTAACAAGTGTTACATAAACACGAGCTCTCTTGTTCTTTGTAACAAGTGTTATAATAACGTGACTGTTTCTTTTTCTTTGTAACAAGTTTTATACTAACGTGAGTGTTGTTTTTTATGACAACTGTTATATTAAAATGATTGTTTCTTGTTCTTTGTAAGAAGTGTTACATTAACATGAATGTCTCTTGTTCTTTGTAACAATTGTTATATTGACATGATTTCTCTTGTTTTTTGACATGTGTTACATTGCGATGAGTGTCTTTTGTTTTTTGTAACAAGAGTTACATAAAAACGAGTTCTTTTGTTTGTAACAAGTGTTGTATTATCACAATTTTTTGTCCTTTGTAACAAGTTTTACATTCACATGAGTGTCTCTTGTTCTTCGTAACAAGTGTTAAATTAATACGAGTTCTCTTGTTGTTTTTGACAAGTGTTACATTAACATGAGTGTCTCTTTTTGTTTGTAAAAAGTGTTATATTAACATGTATCTTGTTCTTTGCAACAAGTGTTATGTTAACATGAGTGTTTTTTGTTCTTTGGAACAAGTATTATATTAACACGAGTTCTCATGTTCTTTTAACAAGTGTTACATTAACATCAGTGTGTGTTGTTCTTTGTAATAAATGTTACATTAACATGAGTGTCTCTTTCTGTGAAACAAGTGTTAAATTAACATGAGTGTCTCATTTTCTTTGTAACAAGTTTTATATTGACATCAGTGTCTCTTGTTCTTTGAAACGTGTCAGATTAACATGATTGTTTCTTGTTCTTTGTAACAAGTGTCACATAAATATGAGTGTCTCTTGTTCATTGTAAGAAGTGTTATATTGACATGAGGCCTCTTGTTTTTTTAACAAGTGTTACATTAACTCGAGTGTCTCTTGTTCTTTGTAACAAGTGTTATATTAACATGTATCTTGTTCTTTGCAACTAGTGTTACATTAACATGAGTGTCTCTTGTTCTTTGTAACAAGTGTTATATTAACATCTTTTTTGTTTGTAGCAAGTGTTATATTAACACGAGTGTCTCTTGTTCATTGTAACAAGTGTTATATATAACATGTCCTTTTTTGTTTGTAGCAAGTGTTATATTAACACGAGTGTCTCTTGTTTTTTGTAACAAGTGTTATATGAACACGAATTCTCATGTTCTTTGAAACAAGTGTTATATTAACATGATTATTTATCGTTCTTTGTAACATGTGTTACATTGACATGATTGTCTCTTGTTCTTTGTAACAAGTGTTATATTAACATGTATCTTGTTCTTTGCAACTAGAGTTACATTAACATGAGTGTCTCTTGTTCTTTGTAACAAGTGTTATATTAACACGAGTGTCTCTTGTTCTTTGTAACAAGTGTTATATTAACATGTCCTTTTTTGTTTGTAACAAGTGTTATATTAACACGAATTCTCATGTTCTTTGAAACAAGTGTTATATTAACATGATTATTTCTCGTTCTTTGTAACATGTGTTACATTGACATGATTGTCTCTTGTTCTTTGAAACAAGTGTTATATTAACATGATTGTTTTTTGTTCTTTGTAAGAAGTGTTATATTATCACGAGTATTCGTTTTCTTTGTAATAAATGTTACATTAACATGAGAGTGTTGTTCTTTGTAACCAGTGTTACATTAGATCGAGTTCTCTTGTTCTTTGTAACAAGTGTAACATTAACATGACTGTATCTTTTTCTTTGTAACAAGTGTTAAATGAACATGAGTGTCTTGTTCTTTGTAACAAGTGTTTCATAAACACGAATTCTCTTGTTCTTTGTAAGAAGTGTTACATAAACACGGTCTCTTGTTCGTTGTATCATGTGTTATAGTAATACTACTTTTTTTTCTTTGTAACAAGTATTATATTAACACGACCTCTTCTTCTTTGTAACAAGTGTTAGATTAACATGAGTGTCTCTTGTTCGTTGAAACAAGTGTTATATTAACATGAGGTTTCTTGTTCTTTGTAACAAGTTTTATATTAACATGATTTTTTCTTGTTCATTTTAACAAGTGTTACATTAACATGAGTGTCTCTTCTTCATTGTCACAAGTGTTATATTAACAGTTCTGTTGTTTGCAAGAAATGTTTCATTAACACGAGTTCTCTTGTTCTTTGTAAAAGTGTTAGATTAACATGAGTGTCTATAGTTCTTTGTAACAAGTGTTATATTAACAAGACTTCTCTTGTTCTTTGTAAAAAGTTTTACAAAATCATGATTGTTTCTTGTTCCTTGTAACAAGTGTTATATTAACACGAGTTCTCTTGTTCTTTGTAAGAAGTGTTACATTAACACGAGTGTCTCTTGTTCTTTGTAAGAAGTGTTATATTAACATGAGTGTCTCTTGTTTTTTGTAACCAGTGTTACATTAACAAGAGTTCTCTTGTTCTTTGTAACAAGTGTTACATTAACACGAGTGTCTCTTGTTCTTTGTAAGAAGTTTTTTATTAACATGTTTCTTGTTCTTTGTAACGAGTGTTATATTAACAGGACTTCTCTTGTTCTTTGTAAAAAGTGTTAGATAAACATGATTGTTTCTCGTCTTTTGTAACAAGTGTTATATTAAGAAGACTTCTGTTGTTCTTTGTAAAAAGTGTTACATAAACATGAGTATCTTTTGTTTTTTGTAATAAGTTATATAAACGCGAGTTCTTTTGTTCTTTGTAATAAGTGTTACGTTAACTCGAGTGTTTCTTGTTCTTTGTAACAAGAGTTATATTAACATTAGTGTTTCTTGTTCTTTGTAAGAAGTGTTACATTAACACGAGTTTTTTGTTTTTTGTAACAAGTGTTACACAAACATGAGTTTCTCTTGTTGTTTTTACTAAGTGTTACATTAACATGTGTGTTTCTTGTTTTTTGTAACAAATGTTATATTGACATCAGAGTCTTGTTTTTTGTAACAAGTGTTACATTAACATGAGTGTCTCTTTTTTTGTAACAAGTGCTATATTAATACGATTCTCTTCTTCGTAATAAGTGTTATATTAAAATGAGTCTCTTCTTCTTTGTAACAATTGTTATATTGACATGATTATTCTTGTTTTTTGGACATGTGTTGCATTGAGATGAGTGTCTTGTTTTTTGTAACATGTGTTACATAAAAACGAGTTCTTTTGTTTGTAACAAGTGTTGTATTATCACGATTTTTTTGTCCTTTGTAACAAGTTTTACATTCACATGAGTGTCTCTTGTTCTTTGTAACAAGTGTTAAATTAACACGAGTTCTCTTGTTGTTTTTGACAAGTGTTACATTAACATGAGTGTCTCTTTTTCTTTGTAAAAAGTGTTATATTAACATGTATCTTGCTCTTTGCAACAAGTGTTATGTTAACATGAGTGTTTTTTTGTTCTTTGGAACAAGTGTTATATTAACACAGTTCTCTTGTTCTATGTAACAAGTGTTACATTAACATGAGTGTCTCTTGTTCTTTGTAAGAAGTGTTATATTAACATGAGTGTCTCTTGTTCTTTAAAACAAGTGTTACATTAACACGAGTTCTCTTGTTCTTTTAACAAGTGTTACATTAACATGAGTGTGTGTTGTTCTTTGTAACAAGTGTTACATTAACATGAGTGTCTCTTTCTGTGAAACAAGTGTTAAATTAACATGAGTGTCTCATTTTCTTTGTAACAAGTGTTATATTGACATCAGTGTCTCTTGTTCTTTGAAACGTGTCAGATTAACGTGATTGTTTCTTGTTCTTTGTAACAAGTGTCACATAAATATGAGTGTCTCTTGTTCATTGTAAGAAGTGTTATATTGACATGAGGCCTCTTGTTTTTTTAACAAGTGTTACATTAACTCGAGTGTCTCTTGTTCTTTGTAACAAGTGTTATATTAACATCTTTTTTGTTTGTAGCAAGTGTTATATTAACACGAGTGTCTCTTGTTCTTTGTAACAAGTGTTATATTAACATGTCCTTTTTTGTTTGTAGCAAGTGTTATGTTAACACGAGTGTCTCTTGTTTTTTGTAACAAGTGTTATATGAACACGAATTCTCATGTTCTTTGAAACAAGTGTTATATTAACATTAGTATTTCTTGTTCTTTGTAAGAAGTGTTACATGAACACGAGTTTTTTGTTTTTTGTAACAAGTGTTACATTAACATGAGTGTCTCTTTTTTTGTAACAAGTGTTATATTAATACGATTCTCTTCTTCGTAATAAGTGTTATATTAAAATGAGTCTCTTCTTCTTTGTAACAATTGTTATATTGACATGATTTCTCTTGTTTTTTTGACATGTGTTACATTGAGATGAGTGTCTTTTGTTTTTTGTAACAAGAGTTACATAAAAACGAGTTCTTTTGTTTGTAACAAGTGTTGTATTATCACGATTTTTTGTCCTTTGTAACAAGTTTTACATTCACATGAGTGTCTTGTTCTTTGTAACAAGTGTTTCATAAACACGAATTCTCTTGTTCTTTGTAAGAAGTGTTACATAAACACGGTCTCTTGTTCGTTGTATCATGTGTTATAGTAATACTACTTTTTTTCTTTGTAACAAGTATTATATTAACACGACCTCTTCTTCTTTGTAACAAGTGTTAGATTAACATGAGTGTCTCTTGTTCGTTGAAACAAGTGTTATATTAACATGAGGTTTCTTGTTCTTTGTAACAAGTTTTATATTAACATGATTTTTTCTTGTTCATTTTAACAAGTGTTACATTAACATGAGTGTCCATTGTTTTTGGTAACAAGTGTTATATTATCACGAGTTCTCTTCTTTTTTGTAACAAAAATTACGATAACATGAGTTTTTCTGTTTTTTGTAAGAAGTGTTATATTAACATGAGTGTCTCTTTTTTGCAACAAGTGTCATATTAACACAAGTTTTCTTGTTCTTTCTAACAAGTGTTATATTAACACGATTTCTCTTCTTCGCAATAAATGTTATATTAACATGAGTCTTTTGTTCTTTGTTACAAGTGTTATATTAACAGGAGTTCTCTTTATTTTTTTTAACAAGTGTTACATTGAGATGAGTGTCTTGTTTTTTGTAATAAATGTTACATAAAAACGAGTTTTCTTGTTTGTAACAAGTGTTATATTATCACGATATCTTTTGTTCTTTGTAACAAGTGTTACCTTCACATTAGTGTCTCTTGTTCTTTGTAACAAGTGTTACCTTCACATTAGTGTCTCTTGTTCTTTGTAACAAGTGTTACATTAACATGAGTGTCTCTTGTTCTTTCTAAGAAGTGTTATATTAACACGACTTCTCTTGTTCTTTGTGATAAGTGTGACATAAACATGAGTGTTTCTTGTTTTTTGTAACACGTGTAACATTTACAAAAGTGTCTCTTGTTCTTAGAAAGAAGTGTCAGATTAACCTGATTGTCTCTTGTTCTTTGTAACAAGTGTTACATTAACAGGAGTTGTCTTGTTTTTTCAAACAAGTGTTATATTAACATGAGTGTCTCGTTCTTTGTAACAAGTGTTACATTAACACGAGTTCTCTT